>NC_134457.1:199058556-199365014 GCF_047948215.1 Lycorma delicatula | reverse complement strand
TTGATTCCACTATCGTAAAAGGAAGGTGGGCGTGACTTCAACCACTGCGCATGAATGCTTCAACAGCAGCATCTTCAAATTTCTGTCCTCCAAGTGCTTCTTTTAGTGACCCAAACAAATGATAACGGCAGGATGGTAAGTTTGGACTCTGTATGTAGGGTGCTCCAGTGTAGTCCAAAATAAGGATATAATTTTTTCTTTTGTTTGACTTGTGGTATGGTGCTGAGCATTGTCATGAAGCAGAATGACATCTCAGATTGGAAATTGACATCTTTTTTGAAGATATGTGAGTTTTGCTCTGTCTAACAGTTGACAATAGTATGCAGAATTCACTGTATGATGTTCATGGAGAAAATCAACATGCAAAAATCCTTTGAAATCAAAAAATACTGTGGCCAGAACCTTTCCAGCTGACAGTCAAGTTTTGGCTTTAATGGGTGCGTTTCTTCTTTTTTTTCGCCACTCCACACTTGCCTGTTTTAATTCTGGGGTGTAATGGTGTACCCAAGTTTCATTGCAGGTCATGATTCAATGCAAATAAAATTCTCCTTCAGCTTGGCAACGACTCAAAAACCCTACCTCGAGCCAATAGAGCTTCTGACCTTCGGTGAGGGAACAAGGAACCCATCGTGCTGTCACTTTTTTAAATCCAAGATCACCAGTAATGATTGCCTGAGCACTGCCGTAGTTTATTCTGATCTCAGAAGCAATTTCTGCAATTGTTAATCAGTCATCCTCGATAAGGTGATGAACCATGAGAACGTTTTCGGCAATAGCACTTGTCCTTGGGCGATGTTGCTGATCTTCATTTTGAACTGGTTCTCGTCCTTCCAATAACCATTTATGCCAATCAAACTCTTGAGTCTTTTTAAGTGTGTTATCCTCAAACTGTGCCTAAAATCTTCTCAAAAGTTCAGATGGTTTCACACCCTCTGCCATGAGAAATTGAATAATAATGCTGCGTAACAAGTGATGATACGTCCTGCTCTGATACTGATGAGAAAAAAGTAGTGCGCTGGCTGTCTAAGAGTGGGATCCCCTCCATGCATCCCTATGTACAACACTGAGAAGCTGTGCCCCTCTCCATTAGCCATGCGTCAACGACAACAAAAATTCCGGTTTATATTTCATTCACTCTCACAAAATAAAGAATCCACCTAGTGAAGAAATGCATCATGAATATGGTGCTGTATCTTAAAGAGGAATAAAGATACAAAAAAAACTATTAGTTTGTTTTTCAGTTCATCAAAATAATAGTATTATGAAAAATGTTTTTAAAAACACCCTCATTTCTAAAAAATCAAATTTTCTAAACTTTTCTAAATGTACTTGAACTATAAATGCTTTTAAACTATAAAACCTATTGGCAATAGATCATTCATATTATTTCTCTTTAAATGAGATATTAATAGAGTGAAAACAGTTTTCAATATGATAACTGTTATCAAATTGGTATGGGATAATATCTCAATGTCTAAAAATTGGCGGTATAGTTATATTTTGATCAAATATCCAAAATATTACCAATGGAAATGTTTTTAACTGTATTTTGTGAAGCCTTAGCTATCTTAGCAAAGAATTGAATTTATGAAAAAATCCTTACAAATTTAACAAATCAAAAAAAAATTAAGTTTTCATTATTTATGAAAATACAAATACATATAAAAGTAATAATAATTTCTACCTTTAACCGTAGTGGGGAGGTTAAATTTTACATTCTATGAAAATATCAGGAAAGTTCAGCAATGACATTGTTAGCTTCAATGTAAAATTAATTATAATCAATGATGAATTATCTGCTATAAAATTAAACACTCATAAAAAGTAGCAGAACAAAAGAAAAGAACTCAGGTATGCAAATCTATAAAAAACAAAGAAAATATTATCATTCTAGATTACATTATAATATTTTTTAAGTGCTTCCAATTAGATAAAAAAAATTAGAATTGGATTAGAGTTACTTTATTACTATAGTTATAAATATCATGATATTCAAAATAACTGCAGTTCCTGTAGAAGCACAGGCATTACTTGAGTGAAATATAAGCACAAATGTGAAATAAGTTCAAATTCAAGAATAAATAAAAATAATTTTAACAAAACCTTTTTATAAAGTACAGTGAGTTTGGGTAAAATGGTTGAAATATCAGTCTCATGTTTCTAAAATGAACCTAATATAATTGTTGATACAATGGATGAACTAACAGAAGTAACTTTTATAAGTTTTAATACACAATTAATCTGAACCTAAATCTCATAGTTCTCACAGTACTACAACATTTCAATAGAATGTATATGGTACTGTTGTAATATGATATTACATTATATCAATACATAAGGTTTATTTAAAATCAAGATTAGTTATAAGGTTTAAATAAAAAGGCTATGTTTTACCAAACATAACCTACTTTATCTTAAATAAATAAGATCTTGCTATAATAGGTATCACTTCTGGTTACTTACATAGGAGAATAAAGTAATAATTAGATTCTACTTTTAAGTTTAATGAGAACATAAAATTTATCTATACTTAGTAGATAATGGGTTATCGAGTACCTGATGATGATGACTCCAAGTTAAGAGGATTATTATTAATATTATTAGCAGCATTATTCTGCAATTTACTACACATGCCTTGAATATCTGTTACCCGATTGCTTAATTCATTTACACGTTCATCCATCTGTAAGTAAAGTGTAATTTAATTATTATAAACTCAATATCAAAGAATAAGAAATAAAATTTAACTATTTTTAAACTAAAATTTCAGTTTTAACAAGTTTTAAAAAGATACCTGATTGTTATAATGCATAACTGTGCTAGAAAGATCAGTTATTACTTTCGTCTTAGCATTACATTCATCACGAAGTGTTGTCACTCTTGCACTAATGTTAGCACTCATATCTTGTAGTGCTTGTATTGCTTTCTGAAAAAAGAAAAAATACAGGCTTAATCAAATAATGATTAATAATAAAATATCAAATAAAAAAATTTCTGTAATTAATGACATTAAATTTGATAAATCTACTGCAAATACAAAAACCACAAACTAGAAAAAATAGAACTAGAGAAGATGATGTGCAGATTAGAGTTTGTTTCCATTATTGTCTTGGAAAATTCAGGGCACTCTACTACAGTAAACAAAATCTAAGTTTTTAAAATAACCACTCTAAGTTAAACCACTCTGAGATGGAATCCACATTCCATCTACACAGTTATTTTAAAATAAGCCTGCACCATCCAACTTATTGTAAATTATATATAAAAATACACTATTTTCACTTTACTGGCATCTTAGCACTAGAGATAACTGCAAGAAGGAAAAGTATGGTCAGTCAAAAAATGGGATATTAGTTTTTTGCATTTCTTGATGTTTTATGACCCAGGAACCCCAAAAAACAAAAATGTGGTTAGTAATGATCATATATATGTATGAATGTACAGATGTTGGCGTGTTTGAAGCTTAATAACTTTTGAGTGGATAAACTGATTTTGTTGAAATTTGGCACAGACTCGTGTATAGGGATGGCAATTTGTAGGTAAAAGTTTGAGGGGTCAGTAACTCCAAAGGGTGGGGTAGATAGTTTCTTTAGGGTCAATGTTCTCAAAATTTTGCAAACCCAATCCCACTTTACATTAAGCTCAGTACATACATACATATTTCTTACCATCTTAAAAAAAATTTGCCCCCTTCTCCAAAAATTAAAAATATGCTATATGTATATATTTTAACTGTAATTTTTTTTTGTCTTCCTAAGAATAGTAGTAATAATACAAGTGACCAAAAAAAAAATCTTTTGGGGGTCAATATTGGTGGTGTGGGAACTGATCAAAGTTTTAAAATATTGATTTTTGAACCTTTTAAAATATTTTTAGACTTGTTTGGTCTTGCTTTGTCTTACCCAGAGGTATGATGATCCCAAAGAACACCATCTTATCACAACATAATACTGGATTTAAAAATAAAATTTCTTACCAATATTAGGAAAGTATAACAACTTTGTTATCAGACTTTTTTAACAGCAAACCACAATTTTTTGTGATTCAAAAGTTTCAAGTCAAACACAATTTAGTAGCTGATGACACAATTTATTTTTTACTCGTATTATTAAAATAATGTGATATAATAGCAAGGCTTACATCTTTTATTTATTTAAAAATAAATAAAAACTGTTTTTTTTAAATGAACTACAATGAAAAAACACATAACAAAAGTAAATACACAAAAAATTTTAATAGATTTTTACAAGAATATTTAAAAAAATCACAGTAGTTGATTCAGTACACAGTATCTTCCTCTTCAGATAATATGAACAGAATACTAAAGCTAAAAGTACATAACAAAGAAAAAAGTAAATACAAAAACCAAAAGATAAAAAATTCATAAAGATAAAGAGCAACATCAGTAATATAAACATCATGTATCATGAATATAAATGAAATGAATGAAGTAATATAAAAGTATATAATGAATATTCAGAAAGGGGATGGTACTTACAAAAAAATAAGTTCTTACTTCCATAACTTCAACAATGGTGAACTATTCAAATATAATTGATTATTTAAAAGTAAATTATAAGATTTAAGTTAATTAATTTTCAATGACTCCAAAAGGTTCAGTTTCAAACCTCTGACCTCAACATGAAGTACTTTGAAATTATCATTAAAACATTATTTTCATCAATTAAATGCCAAGCATAATTAGAAACCCACTTTTTACTGGAAAAACAAGATTTGCTATCTCTTATACTTTTTCACAAGGTCTAGTATGTCTAATATATACTTAATCACAAGAACCACATTAAAGTCTGTAAACTCCTCATTTTTTAAGTTTATCAGTTTTACTTTTGTTAATATTAATAAATTTATTTACCTCTGTTTTACAATATCACTGTTTTTGAAAAATTTACTAATTTTCTCAGTGGGTTACCTGTACATGAGGGATGTTCAATAATTAACAAGACAAACTGATGCAGAGAAAAAATGGTTCATTCAATGGCAATGAAATTTTTTGAGAGTAAAGTTAGCAACCTTGGGAACACATTTAATCAACTATTCAATCATAATTAATCTAAATATAACCTCTTTTGTTGATTTCAGAATGTCAGCTCCGCCTGAAATGAGTATGCCAGAACAGCAACATTCAGTGATAAGATCTTTGCTATCAGAAGGTATGAAACGGGTGGAAATTTACACAAAAGTATTGAAACAGTATGGTTAAAATTGTTTAAACTGCAGTAGCATGTATAAGTAAGTGAAACAGTTTAATTCAGGCAGAGCAAGTGTGACTGATCTCCACTGCTCTGGAAGACCAGTGACTACCATGCTGCAAAATTGCATAATGATCTTATTCATGAAAACAAGCAAGTAAAAATTTCCTACACTGCTTGTTTATATAATATTAGAGCCAGGCATTCAATCATTCATGACATGCTGAATTATTGCAAAATATGTTTGGGATGGGTTTCAAGACAGCTGACTCAAGACTATAAGGACACCTGGATTTGCATTTGTTCTGAGCTCAAAGAACGGTTTGAAGCGGAAGGAATTTCTAGATCATAATAACCTGACCACCAGGTTGGTCTAGTGGTGAACGCGTCTTCCCAAATCAGCTGATTTGGAAGTCGAGAGTTCCAGCGTTCAAGTCCTAGTAAAGCCAGATATTTTTACACAGATTTGAATACGAAATCGTAGATACCGGTATTCTTTGGTGGTTGGGTTTCAATTAACCACACATCTCAGGAATGGTCGAACTGAGAATGTACAAGACTACACTTCATTTACATTCATACATATCATCCTCATTCATCCTCTGAAGTATTATCTAAAAGGTAGTTACCGGAGGCTAAACAGGAAAAAGAAAGATCATAATAACCTGTAAATAAAATCTAATAACATGTGATGAAACATAGATACACCATTTCAAACACGAATCCAAACGGCACAGTTTTGAGTGGAAACATCTGGATTCACCCACCAAAAAAAAATTAAAAACTCACACAGCAGCCAGTAAAGCAATGTTGACAGTCTTCTGGGTCTCACAAGGCCCAATTTTTAGTGACTATTTAGAAGAAAAATGTACTGTTAACAGTGAGTACTATTCTAAAATGCTCCAACAGAAATTGAGACCCACAATATGGTGAAGACGACAGGGCGCTCTCTCAAAAGGTATGATTCTCTTGGATGACAACGCGACAATCCCTACATCGCTCAGAGAATGGGAGAAACACTTGAGAAGTTGGATTGAGAGGTGTTTGCCATATCCTCCTTAGTGTCCAGACCTCACCCTGTCCAATTTTCATTTGTTCAGCCTGTTCAAAGACTTTTTACGTGGCATGAAGTTCAATGACAATGAAGAGGACAAAAAAGCAATACACAAATTGTTCAAACAGCAAGGTAAAGACTTCTACAGTGTGGGAATAAGAAAGCTCACAGAACGATGGCATAAATGTCTAAATGTTGCTGAAGAATAGATTAAAAAGTAGGGAAAGTTTCGTTATCATAGAATAAATTTTTTTTCTCTACATCAATTTGTCTCATTAATTATACTGAACATCCCTAATGAGTGTGTGAAATTTCTTTTGTAGGAATAAATTAGTTGATGAAGGAAAAACTTAACTAACTGCAATTTTACATAATATATTCTGAAACGTTGATCAATTAGACTCATTTTGTAACCATTATTCATCACTTTTTGTATTATAATATTCTTTCTAAAAATTATCATCTGACAACAGAACATTTAGCAATCTACAAGAATAACTATTAAAGGCCGCTAATTTATGTGCAAATGAATGTAGTGATGCACTATGAATGACAGCATCATTGTGTGAGGGTTTGAGATGTATGCTAAAATCCAATTTGTTATTGATTTTAATAGTATTCAAATTTAAAAAAACGATAGAATTATTTTGTTTAACTTCCAAAGTAAAAGCTTCACTTTTGTGTAAAGTGTTAATAAAATTCAAGAATATTCCTAATTGTCTCAAGTTACCTGTAAAACAATAAAAAATAACAGCTACATGTCTATACCAAAATTTGAAATATTTAAAGAAGGGGATAAGTACAAATTTTACTTTCTAAACCATTTATAAAATTTCTGCAGCTAATGGACTGTGTGGATTACTCATAATTAAACCCTCCTTCAGATTGTAAATGTTATAATTAAACTCAAAATAATTTTGATTAAAACAAACACTCAATGCCTCAACTTATTCAATTCTTGTAACTTCATTAGTTAAGAGTATTAGTTACAATAGTTTGCCATTGTTAAACTTATGGATGTGAGATGGGCTTCTTATCTATTTGTAAGTGCCCTTTTTTCTGAAGTGACCGATTGTATTTACTATTAATATATTACCGATACATGCATCATACCCTATTACTGCTCTTTATGTATTTTATTTCTTTTAGTTTTTGTATTTTCCTTTTTCATTGTAATGTACTTTTAGCTTTAGTATTCTGCATACCGATACAGCTGTAGTGGTTTTTTAAATAATTTTATGAAAATCTAATAACATATTTTGTTTGTTTATTTTGTTATGATGGATTTTTATCAAGAAATAGCTACATCCATTATTATTAAAAATATATAGTTATTAACTTGACTTGAGACAAGTTACTGTCTCAAGTTGACTCAAGTCTCTGTCTTGACTGTCTCAAGTCTCAAGTTGACTTGAGACTGCCATATGGCAGTCCCAATTAAAATCTTTCCATGGTAGTTGGTCCACTTGAATAAACCAACATACTGGGGTGTATGAAGAGACTTCGACTGACGTTGTCAGACAAAGATGTGTCTAGCAAATAGAAACCAGAGGTGTACCAGAGAGTGGTAAATTAACAAGTGTATGATTTCTTGTAGTGAATATAATGAGGAAGGTAAATCCTTTGCAAAGGTTTCGCCCTTTCTAATAAATAAGTGCATGATAATAGGGCTGTTGCGCAAAGGAACAAGCTTGTGTGTATTGCAGGTTACGGGTATGATGATAGCATATACACCAAGGTAGGAAAATACATTAATTGTAAAGGTTATACTTGAGATTGTCCCCTTTATAAGGAAGAAAAAGATATATTAAAGATCTGTACTAAGCAGATAGTGTCCTTTCCTGTGGTTTGTTGGAAATACAGAAAATCCCTCACATGAGGAATCCTGTACAGCCAGGAATGTACCTTACACTTTTCCGGCTGTATAGCTGGAAAAAGTGTTACCTTATTTACTGTAGCCAGCCATAAATTATCTAACAAACTGCATGCAAAAATCCATTATGTGTTCTTGATATGTGGATGATTTTTCAATTTATGTTGCATGTAAAATTTAGTGACTGGCAAGAGGCTGCTCCAAAATACATTAACCTGGCTAGAATCATGGTGTAGAACGACTGGATTCATATTTTCTCTTGCGAAGACGTCATGCTTGAGGGAACATGTTGACATTCAACTGTTTTTACATGGTGAACCAGTTGTACCATGCATGCAGGTTAGATTTCTTGGATTGTGGTTTAATCAATGACTGACATTGATAACACATTTAAAGGAGCTAAGGTAAATGTCTAAAAACGCTACACATACTGAGAGTTCTATCAGATACTCGTTTACGAGCTGATTGTGTGTATATGTTGTGCTTCTACCAATCTCTGGTCTGTTCCTGTTTAGACTACAACTGTGCATATTCATCAGTACAGGCCACCACTCTAAATATGACTGATGCAGTCCACCATTCATTTATCTGTTTGGCTGCAGGTGCGTTTTGTTCAAGCCTTGCATTAAGTCTACTAGTGGACAGTGGTGAACTATCTCTTTGGAATAGACAAAACCAAATGATCTGCTCCTATGTAGCTCGCATTAAAGGGCATCCTGACCCATAGGGGAAGACACCCTCTGCCAACCCCTCCATTCCGAGTCTTTATGGGCTTTGCCGGAGGTCATCTTCAAAACCTCAGCTTTTGACATAAGCCAGTCCGCCTCGGCGAGGATGCCACTGATGCGAATGCCACGAGTGACATTCCCATCGGTGTACTACTTTAGAACGAGGTGATGAGCATTGGTGTTTGCGAGGGGGCTTAAGGTATATAATTGTGTTTGCGAGGGGGCTTAAGGTATATAATTGTGTATGCGTTTAAGACGCTTTTTGTCACTTAATGCATCAAAGGGCGACCAAATCATCCTACTTTTGATGCAGTGTTCTCCAACCACCACATTAATCAATATGAGTAACGGCCAAGATCTACTGCTCCACTAGCCATCAGAGCTCATTACCTTTTCTTATCTCTAAATATACAATTACCTCCAGCTACTCAATGTTATTATCCCCCCTCAGTAGCCTTCTCTGGTGATTTATTGCTTTAGTCTTTGACAATATCAAAAAAAAGGACATGAATCCAGTTACCTTACAAAAAAAATTTTTGAATATTGTAAACAGCATGAATCCAGATGCTACAGTTTACACACACAGCTCTAGACACTATAATTCTGTTGGTTGTGCTTTTGTGGTTGGCAACAGGACATGCTTGTTTGGGCTTCCCAGTATTGCCAGTGTTTTCATCACAGAGCTGTTTGCAATTAAAATGGCCTTAAATATATTAGCCCAACATTCCGACCTGTACTTGTCTCTTCAGATTCCATGAGTGTCTTGCAAGCCATTAGTGGTGATATGTACTCAACACCCCGTTGTCTGTGATATACAGTCTAACATCCCTAAAAATGACTCAAAGTAATACAAGTGAGCTTCTGCTGGATCCCCAGTCATACTGGAAAATCAGGCAATGAGTGCATTGATCGTGCAGCAAAAGAGGCTTGTTCAAAGCCTCCTTTCACTAATCACATTGTTTTGAATGATCTCGTTTGTTTTCTGAAGAGTATAGTTTGTGATGAGTGGCAGAGTGAATGGAATAATACCATCAATAATAAACTTCGTCCAGTTAAAAGAAATATGTCACCCTGGAGCTCTTCATATAGGAATAACTGTTGTGAGGAGGTTATTATTTGGCGTTTGCATACAGAGCACATCAAGCTCACTCATGGATATCTGATGACTCATACTGATGTACTCATCTGACCTTGATATAACTGCTAACTGATGATACAATACATACTAGTGGACTGTGACTGTTATGTGGCACTGCATCAGAAATTTAAATTTGGGCTTAACATCAGAAATATTTTAGGTAATGATATGACTGTTATCGAATGTCATACAATCTATGACCATACATCTGGATTCAAAAATTTGATTATTCAAACAATTATTTTAATTTATTTATGCAATCTGGCATATGCCAGATGGCAAATGATTTATTACCTTCTGTAATAAATCATTTCATCCCACTTTCATGAAAACTTGTTTAGATGTTCAGGTGTTAGGTGTTGAATAATAAATACATCAAAATACAAATAGGTTAACAAAATAAGTTAATTTTCTTCTGCAGCTTAAAATAAATTATTAAAGGCACAATTAATTCTTGGGAGAAATAAAATGTAAAATTTAAATAAATAATAAAATTGAAAATAAATAAATGATTTTGAATTTTTGAAGTCAATACCAAATTAAAAACATACAAATTGATCACTGGCCTTAATTTGGGGGTTAGAATTCAAAATATTGAAATTAAAAAAAAAATTGAATAAGTATAGTTTTCATCATGATAAAATTATTAAAAATAATAATCATCAAAATAAGTTATAAATGTAAAAAAACCCTGGTGAAATTCTACATTTTTGGAGTCGCTTAAAAGTATGTTACATCAATAACACCTCTCTCTTTATCTGTTTAACCTTCAAAACCACTGTAAGTGTTACTTCAGAGGATGAATAAGGATGGTACGTGTGATGTAAATGAAGTGTAGTCTTGTACAGTCTCAGGTCGATCATTCCTGAGATGTGTGGTTAATTGAAACCCAGCCACCAAAGAACTCCAGAACACCAGTGTCCATGTAGTATTCAAATCCATACAAAAGTAACTGCCTTTACTAGGACATCAGTTACACCTATAATAATGTAAGGCCTCGCAGAATATAAAAAAAAAAAATACTTACACTATCTTTTCTTTCATCATCAAGTGCCCATTGTAATTTTTCAGACAAGGTTGAGTTGATATTTGTTAAATTAGTTCTAAGGCTGTTTACAGTTGCAGTGAGTCCAGTTAATGCATCATTCTCAGGAGCAGATGTTGGTACCCCTGAAGAAGCCACTTCTACTTCAGATATTTTTTCCTAAATAAAAAAAAATCTAAACTTAATGCTGTTAAATATAAAAAATTCCTTTTAAACACTGGCTGTAAAAAATGAATATAAAATAGCTAGCAACTATCTCAGGAGGGACAAAGTTTAGATCAAATAAAATTGATAATTATAGCTTAGGTGTAGGATGTAGTAAATATTTTTTTCTAATTTAAAATATCCACATAACAAGAGAAGTGGGGCAAAGTAGTAAAACTGTCTGATAGAAATATAACTGATGGATCCAATATTTTGGGATAATTTACAAACTGAATAATACACATTGAAAAGTACAAGAATTCAGATTCAGACTTGAGCCTAGATTAGAATTTATCAATACAGAAGAAGAAGATGAAAACTGCAGTCAAACTGACACATCTGGAGAGTTTTTTTTTCAGTTAAAAAAGAATGATGAAGGTGAAGATTTTTCATCATGATAAATAAAAAACTACCTAAAGATATCATAAAAGTTTGCCTCCTATTACATTATGAAATGATGCTGAGTGGTTTTAAATAAAATAAAATAGTACATAATATAAACTTATTCAAAATAAAAATAAATTTTGACAATATATTCTTGAGAGCAAGAGTGAAAAGAAATTAAAACATAATAGATCTAATAATTATTTTAAAAGTATTTTGTTTTGGTGAGAAATTAGGTAACAATTCCACAAATCTCAATAATATTTGATTTATTGGTGGTACTGATGCAATCATTTGACAGTAAAGTTGAAAGATCATTTGACAGATTTGAAAGTAAAAGATAATAAACTTGCAGTATATTGAACAATAACAGGTAAATAAAATTGAATAAGGATAACATTAAAAAATAACAAGCCACAATTATGCTATGAAAACTAAAAATAAAAATAAATAAGACATAAAAAATAAAGAAATCAACAAAAATAAAAAGTGAGAAAAAGATGAAATAGCAATGACAATGATAGACATGCTTCCAAAATTCGAATGTAAATTTCATTACCTCAAAATACACTAAAGAACATTTAGAAATTAAAGACAAATTTTGTTAATGATAACTGATTAAACCACTATATACATACATAACCTTTAAAAATAATGACTAAACATGGAATTTCTAAAAGTTACCAAGAAAATCAAACCATTCCATAAATCATAGACAATTTTTTCAGTTCATAAACAGCACTCGCTTAAAACTTAAAGTGAAAATTTTATTGACAAAAATATACATTTAAATTAAATAAAACTTAATAGGAAATAACAATATGAATATTGTTGATAAAGGAAATTATTGTTATTAAAGGATTATTATTGACAAAAACTTAATATCGGATAGGCATGTACAAAAAATTACTTTCAATAAAATAAAGGTAAATTTCTTACAGGTTTAATCTAATACTCTTGAGTTTACAAATATCTATACATTTCTGTGAGGAAGAAATATACCTAGACATAACATACAATCTTTAATATAGAAAGGTTTTTAAAATAAGTACAGTACAATTTATTTTGTAATAAAATGTATAGGGTGATTCAAAGAAAGAAAAAAATTTTGAAAGTTGTGTTGGTAGCCGTGGGCGATTGGTACCACTTGATAAGTGGCACCAGCCTCTCTAACTTAACCTGCCATTTAGTTGTAATGGATCCTTGGAGTGGTGCGCAACGTGCATTTGCTATCAAAGCGTTTTACAAAAACAATGACAGTGTGGAGGGAGCGCGTAGAGAATTTCACCGTCATTGTAATCTGGGACGGCACGACCGTGTTCCATCAGCACATGCAATTAAAACATGGATATCTAATTTGGAGGAAACTGGTTCGGCAATGAAAAAGAAACCTCCAGGCCGTGAGCGAACCGTCCGTACACCACAGAATGTTCAAGCTTCACAAGATGCTGTCACATGAAGTCCACATCGGTCAATCCGTTATCTCTCAGCATCTTTACAATTGTATAGTTCAAGTGTTCGAAAAATGTTAGTGAAGGACTTGTAATACCATCCATACAAGTTGCAGATCGTCCAGGAACTGAAACCGAACGATGCAGTTGTGCGAGCACAGTTCTGTAATGTAATGCTTCAGAAGATAAATGATAACGAAAGAAGAGTTTGTTCACGAACTGTGGATGTCAGATGAAGCGCAATTCCACCTCAGTGGATTTGTTAACAAGCAAAATTTCAGACACTGGGCACAAGAAAATCCTACGCAGCTACACCAGCATCCGCTGCACAGCCAGAAAGTGACCGTGTGGTGTGCTATGTCATCTTACGGTGTTATAGGCCTTTATTTTTTTGAGGATGACAATGGTCTTGCGATTACAGTGACGTCGGCTCGTTACGTAGCCGTGCTTGAAACCTTTCTTGTGGAACAACAAAAGAGATTTCCACCGATTCTTAACACAGCCTGATTTCAACAAGACGGAGCAACGTCACATACTGCATGAATATCAATGGCAGCTGTACGCCGATTGTTTGGACAACGTGTCATTTCACGAAATGGTGACATTAGATAGCCTCCCAGATCGCCTGATCTCTCAGCTTGCGATTACTTTTTGTGGGGTCACCTTAAAAGCAAAGTGTTCCACAGTAGACCTGCTACAACGGAAGAACTGAAGGCAAAGATCCGAGAAGCAATTGCGGAAATTCCAGTTGAGATGTTACATCAAACCATGAACAATTTAACGAAGGGACTTCGTGAGTGTTTATGTAGAAAAGGAGGTCACCTGGAAGATGTCATCTTTAAAAAATAAACTAAAATGTATGTATCCTAAAATGGCAACATTTGTACAATTACATGAAATAAAA
This sequence comes from Lycorma delicatula, assembly GCF_047948215.1. Classification (NCBI taxonomy): domain Eukaryota; kingdom Metazoa; phylum Arthropoda; class Insecta; order Hemiptera; family Fulgoridae; genus Lycorma; species Lycorma delicatula. The sequence continues at coordinate 199,351,023 of NC_134457.1, read as the reverse complement.
TTCATTTTCTAAAAAAAATTTTTCATTAACGTTATTTAATTTTTTAAATTTCCCGTTTCTTTGAATAACTCTGAATATAAACCTTACAATGGTACATCATGGATAACAAAACTGAACTCAAGTTACATTATAATAATACATAAAAAAAATATATATTTGTACTAAAAAGAATGCAGCCTTTTAGGTGAAAAATAATGTAATTATCTAACATGAAAAATGCTTTTAGAAGTGTAGTTAATGTTATGTGGTATGTTTAAGTAGTACATTCACTAGGTTATTTATTTGTAAAGCATTTTTTTTACTTGTTACTACAAAAAAATCCACCACTTATAAAAAAACATCTTTAAATAATTCATATGATTACTAACGGGAAGGTACACAAATAAATAAGAGAAAACTTAGGATTAAGCCTATTATGATACTGGTATCATAAGAGTAGATGAAAAATCAATCTATGAGTAAAAGCTAACAGGTGGTGGAAATTAAAGGGGAGAGGAGAAAAATTATAAGATTAGGTTTGGGTAAGAAAAACAAATTAATAATTGATATACAATATTATAGGAGGCTCTATTTTGTTTTTCTTAGATATCAGAGTTTCATAGATTAAGATAGGTAATCATTACATAAAGAGTTACATTATTTAGTTATTTAGAGAGTAAAATTACAAAGTAAGATCAAAAGCAGATTGGTATAAGCAAGGAAAACTTTTAAGCAAAAACCTGCTAGTATCTAATACAGATCTAAGGATTAGGAAAATTTTCTCTCTAAGGGAAATTCATTCGACACAAAAATCTCTACGTGGAAAGTAGCACTTTTGTAGTAGTAAAAGATGGAAAATAGGAAAAACAGAAAGAAAAAGAATGGAGGCCTTTGAAACATGGTGTTAAAGGAGAATGTTGAAAATTGAATGCACTGATAAAGGACAACATAAACACGTCTTAAGACAAAAATAATAATTTGCTGTTGAATCGTGTACTGAATAATTTGCTCAGTTATATATACAGGCATTCAGGTTCTGTTAATTTGGTAACAAATGGTGTACGAGGTCTGTAAATAAAGTAATGAGACCGGTTCAGAAAAACTTTTTATTTACAATCCAATATAACCAATCCAACATAACTCCATCATCTCGAAATAGTTCAATGCTTCAAATGGTTTTCCCACTCTTCATAGCACTGTTGGAACTCAGAAACCAGAATATCCTTCAGATAGTCAGTTAGATTTTTTAAAAATGTTTCTACTGTTCCAAAACGGTGTCCTTTGAGGTGTTTTTTTAAAATTGGTTACAGGAAAAAGTCACAAGGACTCAAGTCAGGTGAATAAGGTGGTTGAGGAACAACAGGAATGTTTTTCTTTGCCAAAAACTCATTGATTAAGCATGCAGTATGACAAGGTGCATTGTCATGATGCAGCATCCAGTTGTCTTTGATGGCTTGCAGGCAACTCTTTGCTGTAGTCTCTCAAGAATTTCTTGGTAATCATATTATTGATTTACAGTCTGTCCTGTAGGCAAAACTCCTTATGGACAATGCCATTAGTATCGAAGAAACAAATTAACATGGTTTTGATTTATTCATTTTTGCTTTTTTGGGATGTGGTGAGTTTGAAGTATGTCACTCCTTGCTCTGGCGTTTTGTTTCTGGGTCGTACTCAAATATCCAAGATTCATCACCAATAATAACATTTTATTGAAAATCAGGATCAATTTCAATTCACTGGAAGATCACGGCACACTTCCACCCCGTTGTTTTTTCTGTTCAACAGTGAGGTTTATGGGACCAATTTTACATAAACTTTTTTCATGTCCAATTCATTTGTCAAAATTTGATGGACTGTGGTATGGTTCAAATTCAATTGTTCTGCAATCATTCTGACAGTTAATCGCTTTTCATACCGTATCAAGTCTCTGATTCACTCAAAATTGTTGTCACTTTTTGATGTTAACGATCTTTCAAAGTCTGGATCATTCGCAAGTGATTCCCGGCCATCTGAAAATGCTTTAAACCACCTAAAAACTTGGGTTCATGACAGAGAGTCATCTCTATATGCCCTTTTCAATTTTGAAAAGTTTAAGTAGCATTCTCACAGAGTTTAACATAAAACTTGATTGCACAATATTGCTCATAATTAGTATCAATCATTTTTGTAATGCACAACAAAAACTCGTTTCACGAAATGTTTGTTTACATCTCACGTGGCAACAATAGACTGAAAATATTAATACCTAATATAAATCAGCTGTTCATATAACCATACATTTACTAGTAACTTTATAGTGTTGCCACTTTGGCTGCCAAAAAAAAACTAGTCTCATTACTTTACACACCTCATATAATATATATAAAAAAATCCTTATTAGGTATAAGCTTCTACTAATCAGTTTCTGAAATTTAACTGAGGTGTGAAAGCTGAATGTATTAATATTGTGTGGTACTAGATAATGCAAGCCACACTTCTTGTTGGTCAGTCATCCAAAGGCACTGTATTATCTGTCGATCTGTGCTTTTGTTTATTGTGACTCTGCAATAATGTGTTAGTAACTTTCATAAACACAGTTCTTGAGTAAAGTAAAAAGTAAAAAGAGCAAGACTGCATCAAATTTTCCTACAAATTTGGCAAAATCCCATAGAAACTCACCAAGTGTTTAGGCAAACACAAAATATGACTTTAAAAACCTTTTAAAAATGGACAACAGTCAGTTGATAATGATGATAAGCATTTTGGTTATCCTTCGACTGAAAACATGCTCACAATGTAACAGAAGTGCATTAAGTCATCCTGTGAAAAATGATTTTTCCTTTTTCTTTTTTTCCTGTAATTATGAAGGAAATCAATTCATTTCAATAAATACAGTGATAATTTCTGATCAAACAAATTTTCTTAAAATTTTATTTGAAGAATCAATATTTATCAAATAAATTATAAGACAAAAGCAAAATGAATTTAGATGCTTTAATTATGTACAAGGATGTAGAACTTTACATCATACTTAATTACCTTTAATGTAGTAATGTTCTGTTGTAAAGTAATTGTAGTGTCATCAAGTTTTTTATTGTATTCTTTCAACTGCTTTGTTGTCAACAGAAGATCGCTTATTTGACTACCAAATTCAGCTACACTATTTGATAAACTAGCAACATTGACAAGGTCTGGAGATCCTTTCAGCTGTTTTTCCAACTTGACAAGAGCAGCACTGACATCAGCAACCTAAAACAAAATATTTATATAACTATTATTAGGTTTTTTCTAATAATAATAATTATTATCTCTCTAATATAGTAAAACAATGAAGATATTATTTTTAAAAAACTTCACTATTAAAGTAGCAAAATTTATATAGTATTAATAAATTATTTATCTCAAAATTTCTAGAAAAAAATAAATTCTAATTGAACCACGCCAGTAAACCAACTATTCTGACTAATAAATTACGCTTTATGAAAAAAAAATTTAATTGCCAATGCGAATAAATAACAATCACAAAACATAAAGCATAATTATAATAAATCCAATTCAAAAGTACCAGAGTAAGAATTGCTCAACAGCACTGCACTGAATTTCTAATCAAGAGGTTAACAGCTTCAATCTGGCTCAGGCCAGTTTAACTGCAGTGGATCACTTATCTTCACTGATGGAAAAAAAAAATAATGATGTTCTAGCCAAAACAGCTCATTGTGCAATGTGGGCTAATATTGCACCATTAGCATAATTGATATCACTGCAAATACCCCAAAGCTTCTTCATAAATGTAAATTTTCTTTAAGGATATAACTTCTTTTGATTAATCATGTAATTTATTATCAACAACAATAAAGCTGATAGTAGTAAGACATTCACCATTCTTTTAAAAAATAAATAAAACGTTGAATAGACTAAGTCCTAAATACCCAAAGAATATATTTTTAAATCATTAAATACTGTAATAATATAGTATTTTACTTTAATTCCAAAATAAGTATTAAACAGCCTGCTTGAACTCCTCTATCTCCAGTATCCAAGCAGAAAATTTTCTGCAACATATACAACTGACACATATTCTCTTACAAATAAAAAAACACTATATTAATAAAGAAGTATTAATGATACATTGCTTTATATTTAACTTAAAACTAGACAATTAAATAATTCCTAACAAACACAAACTACTGGCCAACGAACTAGTGTAACAGTTAGCATGGTGGCAGTATTTTTACCTATAACTAATCTCATTTTTTTCTTTAAAATACAAGTGAATCATGCCCGAGGTCATAAGAAATAAAAATAAATAATAAAAATCTCTATGACTTCATCCCTCCACTATCTCTTTAGTAAACCCCACTGCCTTTTACACAGAAAGTTCCATATTCTAATACTTGTCAGAGCAAGCATTTTTGTTTGCAACAACTAATTTTTGTACCATATTTCAGAGTACTTGCAATCAGGGTTCTGTCTGATGAAGCAAATCACTCAAAAATAAATAAAATCCAATATAAATAAAACTTCAGTCAAATAAAAATATAGTAAGGAAATAACACTTTCTTGAGGTAACCATTACAGAATGAAAAAAAATATATATAACTTAAAAATAAACAGAAAATCAACAATCAAAAAATAACTAAACACATAAACTCTGACCTTTTAAATTTATGACACACAAACTGTCCTACACACCCAGAGGATCACACAGGAAAATACATAAGTACAACACAATTATTAATATAATTTTAAGAAAAAAAAGAATCAATCAAAGAATTACAATAAACACAACACACAGAAAATCATGCAAAAACATTATGAAAAAACAAACACACAAATATACTAAATCAATTAAACACAGGTGAAATCTAATCTATTTTTTTTTACAATATTCTACATATCTGTCTTCCCAATAAAAGAAATTTGCCAGAAATAACTTTGATTAGAATCACAGCGTAGTATAGTAGTGATAATTTGCTATTGAGGATACATTAATTGAAAATGTAATGACTTAAGCAAAAAACTTAGTAAAAATATAAATTTAATTTATAAATTCAATAATTTCAAATAAAAGTAAATCTTTCACCTTTTGGCTGTAATTTGCAAGCTGTTGTGCTACATCTGTAACTTTGTTGGATAACGCTGTCTGATTCTTTTGTAATTCTCTTGATACAGAGTGGCACTTTTGAAGGGCATCTGGAACACCTTGATTGCCAGCTACCACTGTAAAAATAAAAAAAAGATATTTAAAAAGTTACACCAAGTTACTTAAAAAGTTACATTAAAAGTTACACTTAAAAGATCACTTTGAAACCAGAAATGCATTATGAAGCATGAGAAAATCATAATAACAGAAAACTCAACAGTCTTAATTTACATAGGATAAATTAATTGCACTGAATTCTAAAAAAGATAAAAAATTATACATATCATTTAAAATATTTTTCAGCTTTCAGTACAATGATTAACATTTGCAAATAAAATAATTTTAATATATTTAAATCATTTAAGTATAAATAGGATCTATTTATTAGATGCTATAATTGTAGCAGTTATGGGTGATCTGACATGAAACGTAATGCCCAAAAGCGGCCATAGTCTTCTTCAATAGTAAGCATCCTGTTAACGGTTATAAAAGTGTGGTTTGAAAATGCTTCTTATCTTCCTTGCTCAAATATAATCTGCACATGAGCAAGCCAAACCTGATGGCAGGGTAATTGCTCATTTAAGTAACACATTCAACTTTATTCAGTTCTTCACTTTTTACAGTGAACTGACTTTTTAATTTTTTTTTAACCTCCAGGTCCGCAGTTAGGTATTGCTTCAGAGGATGAGATGAATGATTTGTAATGTGTGTGAAAAATGCCAGGCCTGACTGGGATTCAAACCTGGGACCTCCAGATGAAAGGTCGAGACACTACCACTTGTGCCATGGAGACTGGCTCACTAAACAGACTAGTTGTGTAAGAATTTCAATGAAAGAACTCAAACTTGATGCTTTGTATGTTTTACAATGTAAGAAAAATTGGGACAGACTGTAAAAAAACAAAAGATTAATGTAGACTTTCTGTAAAGAAACAACATATTATATTCACTGCTATTATTCAGCAGGAAAAAATAATGATGGTAATACAAGTTATTCAACAAGATATGTGCGAATGCATATTTATGTGATGATATGTAACTAATATCCAATTATCCAATTATAAAGCCTGCTGAACTGTTTGAAAATCTGTTCATATTTAAACAATCTGAAAGAAAATTAAATTCTGTTTAATAAAGGCTGATAAAACCCATTCAATAAGATTTACAAATTACAATAATAGATAAATTAATTATTCAATTATTTACCCTGATCAAGTTGAGATCGCAGGAATGTAGCTTGTTCACGCACATCAATAAATAACCACATAACAGTGGTAGTGGCTAAAACACAAGCAAGTATAAGCAATGCAGTGCACGCTCGCAACATTGACGTACACGTTCTCCGTCTAAGCAAGTACCTAGATCTGCCTGATCTAGTCCATACTTCCTCATCAGAACTGTCTGACAACAGCTGCTGTTCACCAGAAGCTGATCCTCCTCTTTTACACCGTTTACCTCCAGCCAATGCATCAAGTTCTTTCCTTTTCCTCATTTTCTTACCACCAACACGTAGTGGCACACTCACACGTGTCGAGTCCATTGTCATATTGATGCCACTCTTTTTCTGTCACCTACATGTGACTATGATATGATGCATGTTAAAAAATAATAAAACTGGTGGCACAAAACAGTTACTACCACAATACAACACGAAATATCACTCCACAAATCACTGAAGAATTCTTTTTATTTCATTTAAAAATTGGAATTAATTCTGTTAATAGTTACCATCAAGCTAATAAAAATACACCTGATTCTGAGTATTTGTTTAAAAGTTCAGTCCACTGAATGATAAGCATTATTAATATAAATCATTAAACTGAAACAAAATCAAAGAAATAACAGAAAAAAATTCTGTACGTTTGAACATGTCACAACACTTCACAATGCTGAGATAGCATAGATTTATAGAAATTTACAGAGATGCAAAAGTAATTCAGAACCCAAAATCCTTTATTATTTTTAAATTAATATAAAAATTCTGTCATAATAATAGATATACAGTAAAATTGATGGAACATGAAATACCGACAAATTCAAATGCACAAGCAGTCTCAAATCTTTTAGTAATAACAGACAATTCATCAGCTATTAGCATACGTGAAATTAATATCATGGACTAGAATTTCACTTAAAAATAATCACATGCATTAATTTTTATCTTTAATGCTATTATTTTTATTCTCTTTTCAATTCAAAAAATACTATCCGAGTCACTTCTACAAGATACATAATTTTTTAATTACAAAACTCACTGAAACTACAAAAAAAGTAAACTCTTAATTGTTGATCTAAAAGCTGAAAATTTGAGTATACTTTGATACATTTACATCTTACTATTTTATATTAAAAAAACTTTATATCATTCTTTACATTCTCCTACATCCCCTTATACAATACGCATCTGAAACACAGATGCCCATGCCCATGCTTACTTTTAATCCTAAAAATTTACAATACAGAACTTCTTTTCAATACTTTCAATGTTTATATTCATTTAGATTACTTAAATATCTTTTAAATAAATATATGATCTTAATTCAACATAATACAACCAACTAGCCTATCAGGTAAAGCCACCTCTTAATTGAATTATTCAATAATATATTTGAGGTAAATTAAAAAAAATAATGGCCTTATAACACAATCTGAGATTTACAGGAAATTTAATTATATAAATGTAAATATACTTCTCAGCCTCTGGCTCCGTGCTGTAAAACTTGTATTTACTGCTACCGGTAGCAATATATTGCTTCAACAAGTACAGCGTGCCCACATTCACGTCGTCAGGGCTGAAATCGATCAGTGGCTGTCAGTCAACCTGTGTTGCTGTGGTGTTTAGGCAACACAGCTATGTAGTGTGTTGCAGAAGTGCAACTTTTGGCTAAATAAGGTGTTTCCTTTGTTTGAATCGTGTACCCATTTTCATAGGTTTGTGAGGCCATTAAATTTTTTCTGATTCTCTGGCAGGTTCAGGAAGCGATTTTGCTCCGACCTTACCAGTAGTCTATATTAGTAGCCTTTAAGATTTGACTTTTTCGAGCGGGGTTGTGTGAAAACAGGTGGGCTTGCTCGGAATAACTAAGCCAAACCTGTCTTGTGGTAGGCGTTACGTTCATTAAAACTGCAGCTGTAGTGTACGGCGTAAACCGAGCCCTTGATTCAGTCGTTTCTCGACTGACGGGCAAGGTAGATCAGGTGGTGGAAGTAGTTAAGGACTTCAAAGCGGAAACGGGAAGGATCTTTGGCGAGATGCCCACTTCTCTGAAACGGGTGGAGGAGAAGGTAAAAAACCTGTCTCCTTCGCTGCGGTAACAGCCGCACCGGGGCCTAAGCGGGTTAGTGCCCTGCCGCCAGTACAGGCGCCGGCTATCAAAATTAAGTGAGCCACTATCAAGGTGGTCCCTGTGACGCCTGGTCTGGGGGCTTCGTCTGCGAAGACGGAACTGATTCTGAAGAAGGTCCTGGACCCGCGAAAGGAAAGGTTCCTGATTTCCCTGGTCACAAAAACAAGGGATCATGTAGTCATCTTGGAGGTTGTTAATGAGCATCAAGCGAAGCGGCTGATGGAGGCTGAAGTTCTTAGGAAGAACGGGCTGACGCCTCAGTTGCTGGCCAAGGGGAGGCCGCAAATATTGGTCTACGATTTGCCAAGGGCAACGAGGGAAGAGGAGCCCGAAATCCTGTGTTGGATATGGCTGTCGAGGGCTTCCTCAAGGGAACTAGGGTAGTCCGACAGTTGGGGCGGAAAGAGGACCCGAAGAGCCACTGGATAATTGAGACCTTGCCAAAGATCCGACAGCTCTTGGTGGCCGGTGGTCAGCTGTTCCTTGGGTGGACCTTTTGCAGGGTTGTCGACCATACAGAAGTACCCCGGTGCTTCAAATGTTAAGGCGCACACCTCTATCCGCTGTAGAGTACAGTTGGAGATGTGTGGTCATTGTGCCCTTGCTGGACACAGGGCAGTTAACTGCCCTAATAAGACCGCGCCGGCAAAGTGCGCTCCCTGTGCCTTGGTGCTTTGATGTCAAGGGCAAACAATGCAGATCGCATGACAGCCCGGGCAAAGATCGTAAACAATACGGCGTATGGCGACGCCTGAATTGGGGGAAGCTTTCGAGGACGGTCGTCACCATGTTGAACGCTTGCGCCTTGGACAGTTAAACCTGCATCGTTCCCGGGCGGCCACCAATGATGCCATGAGGATTCTTTAAGAGTACGACCTCGAGGTTCTCGTGGTCCAGGAGCCGTACACGGTCGGCTTTCACGAGGTTGATGTTATTCATTCTCGTATGAAACGGCCGCTCTCTGCGATCGTGTTCGGCTCGGTCTCATTTGGTGTCTTCTGGATGCCTCAGTTTTCTGATGAACAATTCACCGTCATGTGAGTCACGAGGGGGTACGCTCGATGTTTTACTGCTGTCGAGATACTTCCAGCTTGAATGGAGTATCGATGACTTGTTGGCGAAGTTGGGACGGATTCTGGATGGTGTCCCTAGCATCAGAGTGCTGGTTGCTTTGGACGCTAACGCCAAGTCTCCCGCCTGGGGTTCACCACTAACTGACTCCAGAGGCGCTGGTCTCGCACAATTCGTTGAAGCCAGGAACCTCTACTTGCGAGGCAGAACAACCGCCGACTTTCTCTTCCGATCTGGAAGAACGTTACATCGACGTCACCTTGATGACGGATGATCTGCTTACGTGTAAAAGTAGTTGGACTGTTTGGCCCGAGGCCCGTGTGAGTGATCATAGCTTATAACCTATGAGATTGCTTACGGTGGCAATCCAAGAGCTGTCCAAGAGCTCCAAATTCGGGTCGCTATAACCTAAGGGGCCTGGATAAGGACAAGCTGCGGCGCGAGTGTGCGCCTGCTTTACAGGGGTTGGAATGGCGCATGGAGCACAGGGAGGAAGTGGAATTGATGGCTAAACAATTCGGCCGGGCCATCAAGATTGGCTGCGATAGCGTCCTACGGCGGCCTCAGCCAATGGACGGACCTTAGGCAGTGGGTAGTCCGCTGATCGGAGAGTGCCTGGAGCCGTCATTACCACTGCTTCCGGGGAGCTGTCTATTAATCGCAGGCGGAAACCCGGGAAAAAGTGGTGATCCTCTGACCTTAGCGTGCTGCGCGCAAGAGCTAGGTCCACTAGGAGAAGATACCAGAGTCAGGCCGTAGTACGTGACTATTTGTCGGATCGTACGGCTCTGTTTAAGGATACGCACCTAGTTGTGGAAAAATCCGTCACCAGGGGAAGCCCGCAGGACTCCGTTCTCGGTCCGTTAATGTGGAACCAGGTATTCGACGAATTTTTGGGACTGACATTCCCGGAAGGGGTCACGGCCCAGGCTTTCGCCGATGACTGTCTTCTATTACTTCGTAGTACTTCACGACCGCAACTAGAATACCGAGCGCAGGCGGCTTTGTCAACCGCAAAGGGCTGGATGTCCATTCAAAATTTAAGGATTTCTGTGCCCAACACGAAGTTTACGGGGCTTACAGTCGTAACCCCCGTATTAAGTATAAAGGCTGTGTAATCAGTCCAGTTCGAGTTCATAAGTACCTAGGTGTTTTTTTTTATGAGAAGTTGCTGTTTAGCAACCACATTAGGCAAGTAGCGGCGGACGCCGTCTCTGTGATGCACAAGCTTAGGAGGATTGCTCGAAAGGATTACGAACTGTCAGGCCGTCATTTGTATATGGTGAACCGAGGTGTTTTTGAAAGTAAGACCTCTTACGCGGCGTCCGTTTGGGCGCATAGGTTGGAAAGAAATCGAGCACTTATTCAAAATTTAAGGAGTGCCCAGCGCAGAACCTTAATTGTATGCACTGGTGTTTTTGAAACAACCTCCTACGAGGCTACTACTGTATTGGGAAAGGCTCTCCCAATCGATTTAGTGGTGAAAGTTCGGGCGGCCATGTGGAAATTGCGAAGAGGCAGGGAGGCCGAGGTATCTGGCTTGCGGTTTCGAGCCGGGCCTGTACCGGAGCAGAACGGTGATCTAAATGCACCGGTTCTAAATTTCGAACAGTCGCCCATCTCCTGCCTGCGGAGGAGGCTTTACAGCCTCGCGATGGAAACATGGCAGCAAGAATGGCACGTCACGACTAAGGGAAGGTCCTTGTGTAGATTTATACAGGATCTGAGGCGATGGTATGCCTCTCCTTTTAAGGGCAACGAGAGCTCGAGTGCTCTCCAACCATGTAAATTTAAACCAATATATGTTTCAGTTCCACCTGGCAGCTGATGAGCTGTGCGTCTGCGGGGAGGTCAATCGAACGAACACATGATGTTCGATTGCCCAGCTCTTGGGGGGGCCAGAATTCAGGCCATCCTGGACTTAGATGTCAAGGGATAAATTGGCCACTCACGCACAGCGAGTCAGTGTGGCGAGAGCCGCATTGTCGGACCGTGTGGGAGTTCCTTGATGCGGTTGCTTTGTTCAACTGACATCAGTAGTTTACATAAGGGAAAAGATTCCTACTGCACTGCTGTAGGAAGCTAACTGAGCGATGTAGCTGGCTACCAGCCAGATTAAGGCTCCAAGCGCTTTAATGGTGGACAGGTACTTGTTGGCATTCAGCGGTCTAGGCGTTGCAGTGTTTGACAAGATAAATTAATTATTAATAGTCATATATGTTTTAGTAGTTGATGGGTTGTGACTACCCATTTTAGTGATATATGACAAGTGGGCGGTGGGACACGCAAGCTAGTGGTGTATGGTACCACGGTTATTCTGCTCATGCTTTTAGGTTAGCTCTAGGAGCTAGTTAGGACACTGGTCACTAAACTGTTTCGTGGCTCAATAGCCGTTTGTGGCACAGACATTCGGTCTTATGCTTTAGGGCGACCAAATGGGGTGGTGGTGGGAGAAATGCTAATCAAACCAATATGAATGTATATTGTAAATATGTATATGTAAAATATGTATGTGTAAAACATATATATATATATATACACACACACACACACACACACACACACACACACACACACACACACACACATTTACTTTTCTAAAATCAATTCTTTTAAGAATTATGTTATTCTGTACTTAGGTTGATCAAATAAATTATATATATATATATATATATATATATATATATATATATATATATATTTGGTGATGCACAAACCATAAATCCACCTCTTCCCTAATAAAATACTTTCTCTTTTAGAAGAATACACTATCAACTATGGTTGATATGATATATTATTCAAATAAATGTATAGAAATAATATATCTACTAATCACTGATTAGCCACATTCAAATCCAAAGAGATATTTTCATTAGAAATATATCTAAGTTAATTAAACAAGGGAAGATGAAATTTTTCTTCTAATTAAAATTCAAATTATAGCAACATTAGAGGCAGAACTAGCACTGTTGTAAACACAGCAATAAAAGAAATAAATACCTGATTGGGTTAAAATAATCATGTTTTTTTTTTAAATGTTAAAAACTATTAAAACAGTTTTAAAGAAGTTATTAAGTTTTAAATAGAAGTTACTGTTAACATGAACTTTTGAGTTAAATATGCAGTTCCTTTGTTAGCAGAAAATATAATTAATTCAAAAAGGTTTTCAGGAAAAATAATTTCCTACTAGTACTCTTTAATTTGGTAATGGATAATATTAACTATAATAAGGATAATCTGGACACAAAGTTGGTGAATAAAAATGAATATGTTACACAAGTGATACTGTGCTTATAGCAGACAATGATAACAACAATCAAACATTAATCCCTTGATTCATCAACAAGCAGACATTTTAAAATATGACAATCTCTATCAATAATACAACAACTGCTAAGGAAATAAGGTATAAAAAATTATAGTAGCTAATGGATTCTTCAGCAAGTGCCACAATTTAGCTAAATGAGTTATTTAATTACAAGTTCTGCATAGAGAAAAGTTAGAAGATCTTTTGAAAATTAAAATAGTGGACTGTATGAAGGATGTGATATGAAAAAGAATATTTTGATTAAGAAATGAAAACAAAGATTTATGAAACTGTTTGAGAACAATATTGACTAATGCAATTGAAACATGTTCAGAAAGAGCTAAAATTAATGATAATGGAATTCAATGAAATGAAATTTTTAAGTATATGCTGGAAAAGCTAGGTGTAATAGTAGTAACAAATGATTATGTAAAAGAAAACAGGAAATGTATTAACAAAACAGAATGGAGGTTTTATACATAAAGAGTGGAATGACCATATCATGAAAACAGAATGCACAAGAATAGATTATTCAAATTAGTTCCAGATTTGATACCAAACAGAAAAATTTTAATATGAGAGGGAGAGAAGACAATCCAATAGAGTGAATGTATATACTTGTGTATAACAACTGAAATCCTATTAAAATTATTTTTATTTTACAGTCCAATTTGAAATGACCTTTTTTCCATAAGAAGGAAGGGAACAATCAAACACAATTAATGGAGCAAGTAGTATCTACAGTAAGTTTAAATTGGTAAAATGCAAAAGTTTTGTTGTAAAATATGTAAAAAGATACTAAATAATTGAGAAAATGAAGTAAACTGAAAAGATTCTTTTATGAAAAAGACAGTAATCTATTAATAATGAGATCAAACACTGAGACAGTTGTAAATAAATTCAAAGAGCTACAAATTTATTTCATTTTATTCTTTCCTTAATTATTGTTATTATTATACAGAAACTGACTGAATTCAAAGAACAATATAAATTTCATGGCATTTTTTCATCTACAAATCCAGAAAAATAATATTCTGTGAAATGGAAGGTCAAAAACAACCCACTATCTTTACAATTCTTAGTAACTCAGTTGAATTGATAATATGACAAAAAAATATATTATAAAATCTACAGAAAAATATATACAAGGCTGTTAAATACTGTGAACAAAGAAAATTAAAAATCTATTTACCATTATATAAGATAACCTAATTAAAACTGAACCAAAGTCAAGGTTGGCTGTCTACATTTCATAATTTTTATTCATCCTAATTATTCAATGCAATATTATAAAAGCATTAAACAGTGTTAACGTTAACATTGTAACTGTGTTACAAATGAAACCTATGAATTTCAGTTTAAAATAATATTTTTATTAAGTTTCTGTAATACATAATAATAATAATAATGTAAAATTAAAAATAACATAGCAAATTGAGACAAAAAAACACAGAATAAACAGACAACAAAGATTATCAGAGGAAATTAACAAACTAAAACCATGAATATTTTTGCTAAACATGAAAAAGAAAAATTCCAAAAAGAGCTACATGAGAGATACAAGAAGCAAAAAAATAATCAAGCACTGGAAAATGTATGAAATAAAACAGTTAAATTATTATTATTAAGCACAAATTACTTTGGTGAAAGCATTACTTGTTTCTAAATAAAATATCATTTCATTTAAGTGAAGTCTAAATAAAATTAGCGGTAGATAAGATAAAGCACTTTTTATTTACAGTTACACACAATAGAATATCAGGTAAATAAGATAATAATAAACAGCTAACATAATACAGTAATAAAATCTAATGATTCACTATGTTGTACTGAATGTAAAAAATACACATCCATTTATATATGATATTAAAAAACTGCATTATTTTCAAAAATAAATAAAATTGTTATTATATGGATGTTAAACAGCGCATAAAGTTACATAACACACAATTTCTCGCTTGTAATATTTAAAAGTGTATATTTGATGGGCTGTAACCTAATTATGACCTTGCAACAAAAAAAAAATATAAACTTCAGTCTAAAACTGAAATAATTCTTAGAGAACATAATTTATCTTTAAAATGGATTGAAAACTAAACCTCTCTGTATGACAACTCACAAGAGGAGATGAAACAATCTATGCATTATTTTGGTAAAATTTCAATATTACTAACATTAACAATTACCAAATAATAATATAAACCTTAACGTAACACACCATACATCACATAAAATCATATATATGCAGAATTATCCAAAACCAACTTCTACCATATCTTATTTAACTTAATAGACTTAACTTTGAAATCTCTTTTCAACTTATTAAATGGTATATAAATTTTGGTAGTTTCTTGCTGATCTGTTTAAATACTTCATTTACATGAAATTTCACAGGATAATACTTCAATCCAAAGTGAAGAGAAGTGCATATAACATTTTTATGAAATGATATCTTACTGAAACCTCATTATTCAATAACTTTCTTTAGTGAAGCTACTGTAATAGCAAACATTAATATAAATGCACTGATATTTTAACTGACAGTTTTTCCAACCTATATTTTTAATAGTGATTTTATTTTGGATAACAGGAATACTTAACTTTTAGAATGGAATTTACTTTTCGAATATTATGAAATTATAATATATGAGATGCTTATGGTATACTTATAATAGAGACCAGTATAAAAGGAATGTAACACATGCAGTTAAAAAATGCTTCTTCAATGGCGTTTGACATTTCTCTAAGTTCTGAAGTCCTGAGCCAACGAATAACAAAATTTTGGCCACATTATTTTTTAAGTTCCATAGATGAAATATGTGCAGCAGCTTGAGTCTAAGAGGTAATTACACTTTCATAATATATCTATACCAATGAGTTAGCATGTTAATAACTTGCTTTATAATAACAGTAAAAGAAAGTGGTCTCAATTTAATTGACAATAACTTTTCCAACACATGGAATTTAATTTTATAACTGAAATGTTTATTTTAAAAAATTAAAACCTACATAAAAGTAACCTTTTTTGACTACATTTTAACCTGACTACATCTTATTATTATTAGTTATTATTTTTAAAATATTTTCTTCAAATACTGTTTACTTCCCTTTTGTATTAATTATTAGTTTTTACTACTCAAAGCATTTGCTTATTTAGCTTATCAAAACAAACCAGCACAGATAAAAGACACTAAGTACATTTTAAATTGACTTCAAAATTGTTTAGCTAGCTTGTGCACCACTACCAGAGCCATCTAAATGCATTATAGCTAATCTTTAAATATACTATTATTTACCAACAGGGGTCCATATGTCTGAACAGTTTATAGCAGACAGATAATTTCACAAAACTATTCAATTTTTCAGCAGAGAAAGGGCATTCCTTGATGAAGTGCAATCCTTGTTTCAGGTCTCAATATTTTTAAAAAAATTTTTGATGTAAGATTTAGTGGTCCCATCCTCTCTTTTTCTGTTTTAGCCTCTGGAACCACGGTAAGATATTACTTCAGAGGATGATATGTACGTACGTATATAATCGAAGTGCAGTCTAGCACAGTCTCCGGTCGACCATTCCTGAGATGTGTATTTAATTGAATCCAATCACCAAAGAGTATCCACGATCTAGTACTCAAATCCATATAAAAGTAACTGCCTTTACTGGGATCTGAACCTTAGAACTCTCGACTATGAAATCAGCTGATTTGTAATGATGAGTTCACCACTAGACCAACCCGGTATGTCTAGTCCCATCCCGGGTAAAAATAAACTTATATCTCAAGGGATTGGAGCCAGGATGAATGCTTGCAACCTTAAATGGATCTTGAAGCATTACATTAAAATGGGTTGTTTGTCTTATTTCATGGAGAAGTATGAAAGGAGATAAGAACTGTGATAAAGATAGTCAGTCCACTTCGCATTATCTACTTTTCCCACTCTTTTTTTCTTTTGGGTTTTACCCAAAATTTGTGCTAATAATATGTAGCTATAGAAAAAAAAAAATATATATATATATATATATAGCTACAGAACTTGTTTCCAAAACTAAGAAAATCTTCACCCTGGGGTTTATGGTTCTTATGAGATGAAGGCTCATCTAATACATAGCAATAGCTGCCAATGAGAACAAGCCTACTTAGTTTACACCTACTTTCTGTTTAGGGAACGTCTAGTATAGACCTCTAAAAAAAGTCACCATATTTATGTGGTTATTAGCAAATAATGTTTGTGTTGGTCTGATCATAAAATTTGAAAACAGAAGAGATAAATAAATCTGAGTATTTAAATTTATGGAGTAAATAAATTGGAGTATTTCTTGAATAATCCAGAGAAGAAACATGTTCTTTGGTGGAAATTTGCAAAGGAGTTCAGTTAAAACTATAATACTGGAAAATGACAGTAAAAACCCTAACTCTGACTTCAACTGTAAAGACCAAGTCTTCTTTCCCATTCAATATGTAGTAAAAATTATCAAAAAATATAAATAAATGGTAATTAAATTATTTACAAAATAATTCAGAACATTCAAATTATAAAATTTCCTGAATGCTTATATTTCACATAAAAATTATTTTACAACAATTTTTCCAAACATATTATTTTTTATCAAACATATAGCAAAGATATGAAATATAATTTCCAATAATTTCTGTAGGAAAAAAATACTTTTTTTGGCCAAACGTCATTTGCAGAAATTAAAATAGTTTAAGCTGCTGATATCCATTAAAAAGCATTTAATTTATGAAACAGGAAAAATAGAACTGAAATTTTAATCTTATCAGATATAAAAAAAAAAAGTTATTAAACATTACAAGTTATGCTATAACTTAAAAATATTAATTATTCTTTTCAATGCTACAATGACTTCACCAATTAAATTATTAAACAAGGAAAAATAATACTACAAAAAATAAGTGGGAGGCAACTGATAAGAGAAAAAAAACTACTAATCTCTGTATAACTGGGCAAGGAATCCCTTGTATTGGAATTGGTAAAATTTGAAGCATAAACTTGCGCCACTAAATGAGTGGTAGAACTAAATATAATGAAACGGCCCATACACAGAGCTAAATGTAAGGGTAGGGATAAAACCACGTTTTAAACCGAGGCAGTAGAAGTGTCCCGATTTTCTATTTTGAACACTGATTTCTACATAACTGAGCTCTGTATAAATTTTCTGCAACTGTCCGTAAATTTCTGCTTGCGTTGCGAAAATGACCGTTCTTTTGGCTATCTAAACATAGTGAAATAAACATCCCTACCATCACGATTATAGTCGCGCAAGCGTACAATGGTTTTATTTAGTTCCCAGCCGTTCATTCTGCGGCGCTGGAGTACGCTTCAATATTGAACACTTAATTGTATTTTCCGACATAAGTCCCCTATCCAGTTATATAGAGATCGGTGAAAAAAACGGACGACAATGACCACTCCATTTCAATACTCTACGACGTCAATTTAGAACATCATGCGAGCCTTCTGCTCACATACAATAGTTAGTAATTACTTAAATCATCATTTGTGATATGTGTAATGTTACATTTGATGTTTATCTTCATTTAGCTTGCAATCAAAAGTACTTTGACGTACATTTACTGATGAGTGACTAAAAATGATATATAACACTCAATGGACAGGAAAACAGGAAATTGTAACAAACTAAATTGAACAAAGCAATTACTATCATACAAAAAAATCATAAATAATGAATGAAATATGAATTATGTAAAATGCCGTATGTAAAAGTAATAGATTAAAAACATAATTACACTTTATTTGTAATGTATGAAAACAAAGATGTACGAATTAACAGGATTGGGGGACTAATCTAATCTAAATCAGCAATAAACTGGGAAGATGCTAATCCTTAACCAAAAAAATCCATTCGTCAAAAATTACATTTCACCTAATAAATAACAATCAGAATGTAGTCTTACAGGTGTATAACTAACTACATTTCTTAGAACAACTCTCTGATGTTTACTAGTGTTATTACACTATTAAGTAATCATGTACACATTATTTTGGGTAGTTTATTAAAATAAAAATATACAGTAATACGCTTTACGAGATGAGGGATTCATGACTTTAAAGAGATTCGCTTTTTCTCCCTTACAAAATGTTTGAAGATTTGGAAGCAAGAAAGTAAAGAACTGAAAGCTATTTCTAATTAACCAAAACGATATATTTTTTTTAACTTTAAGTACTTATAAAACGGTTAAATGACTTTATGTTTAATTAACATAATTATATATTTTTTTAAAACCTACATCATAGTGATAATCAGTTCAATAAAAAATTTAATTAAATTTCAATATTAAAAGTTCAACCTCAAGTGAGGTTAGATGTGCTTTTGCATACTTGTTTAATTCATGCCGTTGTCGACAGTATTCGTATCGACAAATAAGAGAAGCATAAATTTACCATTTCTTTTCATTTGAAATTTACCTTCATTTTCCTTACCTTAGTAAGGATATATCGTGAATGGGGAAAATTTAAAAACTTGGTTATTCATTTGACGTTCGGCTGTGAGCGCCGAACTGGATGATATATTGTCAATCGTTTAAAGCCATTTAGTAAACGTGGAACATCGTGCTTTCTGTGTTAAACTGTTTAATAAAAATGGTGACTGCGACAACTGTACGAAGGTTATTTCACATAACCTTCAATAGTCCGCATCATGGGTTGGTACCGTCTATTAATGCAATTAACTTCTTATGGGTTAAAATGTTTGAAGATTCCGGGTTCACATAAAATTTAAAACATAAAAGAAAAGCAAAAAGTTCTGAAATCCAGAAATCATTGAAAGTTTGCATAAACGCAATCCAAAACGAAATATGCATTATCATTGAATATCTGTGAACCATAGCTCTATCGAATCTTACAAAAGGACTTCAGTTTTCACCCTTATAAAATTCAAATCGTTCCGTAATTAAAAGATTCTGATTTACTTGAACATACGAGTTTTTGTTATAGCGATTGTACGATGATGAAAACTTAATCTGCTACATGTTTATGTCAGATGAAGCTCATTTTCACTTGAACAGCTACGTAAATAGCAGAATAGTCGATATTCGAGGGCTGAAAACCGACTTCAGTTCGAGAAACCGTTGCATAGTCCGAAGATCGAAGTGTGGTGCAAACTTTCATCTGGCATTACTGGATCATTCTTTTGTCAAGGCGATCGAGGAAACTCTACATCCGTTACTGCAACGCGTTATACAATCACGGTCACAACATTTTTAAGGCAGGAACTAGTTCGATTTCCATAAATTACGTGATTCCAGCATGTCGGTGCTACAAGTCGTACCGCTCATGTGTCAATTACTGCTTTAAAAGAACTCTTTCCAAACCACATAAAATAAAAAAAAAATGGGGATATTATTTAGAAGAGTAGATATTCTGATTTGTCCGGATGCGATTTTTTTCTTTAAAGTTTGCTCTACAGCAATTTGCAAGTAAAACGACCGCAAAGTTAACTGAACTAAAATTAAAATGTCAAGAATTTGCACTCATTAAACCGGCCATGTTACGACGAAAAATGGAATATGTTTGATTATGACGACAAGAGTGCCTCCTACCTGTCAAACATTATTTAAAAAAAATAAAATGGCACGTTTTACTTAAAACTGTAAAAACATTCATGCTAAAATAAGAACTTAAATGCAGTAGTTTTAAATTTTCACGCGTCTCTGATATAATCTCTACTAACATGAAGTCTCAACCTATATATATATATATACTGGAAATAATGTAAGCCAAGTGGGTTTTCTCTAATTTAACATGATAAAATTTTTAAATCACCTTCCAAGAAAATAAATATTTAAAGTAACCCAAGCAGAAGCGTATATTTTAATTAAAAAAATTATATAAAAATATATAAACTTTAATGATTTAAACTTCCAATTAACTTACGATGGTTTAGATATTTTGAAACTAAATTGGGTTTTCCATTGGGTACTGCCTAGAACGACTGCTTTTAGTTTTATTTATTTACTTTTTTATTTTATTTTTATTCTAAAACCCAGCTAAAAGTGTTCGTTTTATAATTTTTCGTAATTACCGTTTATTTCTCAATTAATTTTTTTTTTACTTTTTTAAACGTTTTTTATACGTATTTTTTCCGTAGCGCCTACTTATCAGTTTCACAATCGAAATGACCATCTAGGTTAACGTGAGAATCTTTTTAAACGGTTTTTTATTTTTTATAATTGTTTATTATAGCGTAACGATGCGGAATGGGAACTGCTCACCGACAAGCCGCGTCACAAAGTATTGCATTACGTTCGCTGTGTAGTTTTCATTCACCGTCAGGTTAACTGCATTTTAGTACAGACGTGTCATAAACACGTAATAAACGATAGTTTGTAGATAGGCGTTCACAGATAGATGCTATCATGTAACAACCGGTATAAGTAGCGCTACACTGTTGTACTACTGTAAACAATATCATCTTATGCGCGCCGATGATATGTTAATATATTTTCATCATTTCCTAGAAATGAAATAAATGGAATACACGTTCACTAAACACGTGTAACTCGCATTTGTCGTGTATGGATACTTCTAGAGGAAGACTAGTATGGACTATTTAATCATGAAGACAATGCAGAATTTGCTATCAGACACGTTTTCAGAAATGCAGATACCACACATCTCCGTTTTAATTCAATATTTTTAACGACTGCTTAGCCCGGTAGTTATATGGATCTGGTCGTGCAGGTACAATATACATTAATTAGCTTGATTACATTTTATTTTTTTACAAAGATATTTTTATATAGATTTTTTCACAAAAGTGAACCGAACCGTTTCTTTCAATAAATGTGTTACAATTCGTGGGTTTTTACGACGCTAAGTACAAACAAGATTTGGTATAAGTGTAATCCGACTGATTACGTACGGTTTCATTTTATTATCATCATTATTTATTATAGTTTAAATAATATACCGTACAGTACATACTATTATAATAAACAACTTTATATCTTATTGTATTTATCGTAAAACATGATTTATAGGAAAATATTTATATCATAAAAAGAGTAGGGGGACACAAAGGAAGTCGACGCAGCTTTGTCATCGTAATGAGACTATTGTATTATCGATATCAAGAAAATATTAATTATAAAAAATAAAGTCAAGCTTTCATTACAAAAGTAAAACACTGATAAAAAATATATTACTATTTAATGTTACTTAATGTTAATTAGTTTTCTGTTAAACATTTTCTATCAAACTGATCGGTATTTAAATTTTTTCAAAACGATTTTACTAAAAGGATATTCTCAATTCACCCCTTTACTTCATTAAAGGTTAAGCCTCACTCTTCATCGAAGGATGTTTTTTAATTCTATAAAGGAAGTTCCTTTGGTGATCCAGTTGTAAGTTTTCCAAATAACTTAAGTAGAAGAGGTTTTAAACGGAAAGTGAAACAAGTTATATTCACATTTAAAAATATTTTTCATTTTTTTTTTTTAATATAATGCTTAGTATTGATTATTATAACAAAATGACACAAAACTTAACGTCTTCTTTTATATTCAAAATACTTTTTAGGGAAAATTAAAAAAAACGACAGAATTTACGAAAAAAATATAATACTCGTACATTTCATCGCAACCCAAAGAGCCCTTATCTCATGCTAGTAGATGTAGTTTTTTATGAAGTTTCTCCGTACTTATTTTTTTATTTTAATCATGACGCATCAAAAGAAAATACATATTCCTAAATTCTAAAAACCACAGCTAAAACTCAGTAGAAGTCTCATATCGTTTCTATGCTTTCTTTAACTCGTATTAATCAAGACGCGGTTTTTCGCTTTGTTTCAGTCTTTTTTCGTAAGGGAAGCGATTAATTGTAGGTCTATCCAAATTTTAAATAAAAAAAAATTACACTAAAAATAAAAGATTATCTTTTTTAATCCTTTTAATTTTGAATTAGGTCGGCGTCAAAATAAGGATTAATAAATACGTTTTTTAATTTGACGCCGACTCTACGAAATCGAAACTTAAAGAAATGAAAAAATACATTATTTTAACATTTTTTTGTGTAGCCTTTAAACTTGTTTTTCTTGTTTAAACGACATTTTTTTTTTTAATTTTCCTAATAGAAATACTATAATTAGTATTTTTTCCTTTTAGATATAACAATTTTTTTTACTTACGTTATATTCAATCGTTGAAAGATATTTATTTATTTTTTAAAACAAAATTAATGCAACTGAACATCTCGGTGATGCAGGCGGTAGTGCGGTGGACTGCTGTACCGATCTTTACAATATACCCTTTCATAAATAAATTTGGTCTAAGGTTTCACTTGTAGGGTCTAATACCATTTACATTTCAGCAGGCATGGTGTGTTGGTTGCAGTAATATATTTAACTCCTTCAAGAAGACGAAGGGAAATAGTTTCACTTCTCGTTTTTTTTGATAAGCCTGACATGTGTTGCTTGTTCATCTTATGAATGGCATAGCTGTTTACATGACCATTTGTGATTTAGTAGGTTCTGTGAAAAAGCCTGTCTGATTAAAAGTCTTATACTTATCTTTATGGTTTATGAAATCTTGTCAAGAATTAAAATTTCAAAGAATCGTACTATTAAACTCAGTGACGGTTTAGAGTAAAAAAAGGCTTTTTTTTAGTTTTATAACTTAAACTTTATAAAATCAGTTCGGCTGTTTACCATCATTAACGACAACGTTAAGGTTGACTCGTTTCTAAAGTTTCCAGACCCTGCCAGGATCGAACTCAAGAAAAAAAAAACAGTAATTCTGATTAGTGTCATTTATACCTCTTATTATGTATTACAGAAATAAGAATGACAACAGATGAAGTAAATCAACAAATTAATAAACCTATTTCTGTGGAAAAAAAGAAATGGGATATTTTATTTCCCTGCCGATCATTCTGCAACACCAATCGCAGTTTCCCAGCACTCTCGATCACCAATGTTTTGCAACGTTGGCTCTTCTGCTATAAGTCATAACCTGATATTTCTCCTTCATTAGAAACATTTTTTTAATTATTAGCTGTTCGTGATGTTTAAAAATCATTTTAAAATGTACGTTTCATTTTCCGATTCCAACAAGGAAGAAATGCCACCTTAACCGATTCAGAAGGGATCTACCAGAAATTATTGGTAGAATGCAGCAATTCGGAAAGAGTTGATTGTATGGATTAATCGCTTTAAAAAAAGATTTCTTTCTGTGATAGATAACAAAAAGGGTAGGCCTCCCACTTCAAAGAATAACCATATCGAAGCGGTTAAACAAATGTTTCGCAATAATGTCGTATTACAAAAAAATAAAAAAACTGATGAAGTTGAAAGTGAAAGTCCACCACCCTTTAAAATAATTTTCAAAAATTCCGGGTTTGCTGGGTTCCAGCTGTCAAGACATCCACAAAGGAAATAGTTCGAAATTTTTCATAAGCTTTTGAAACATTAAGAAAATGAAGGACTTTCATTACTAAAAGAAATAATAATCGTTGATGAGTCACGGCTCCATCACTTTGAAACCGACAGTAAGTAAGCACTAATGTTTAGTTTAAAAACATCTTTTACCTCCCTATGCAAAATATTGGATAACTCACATGTCTGAGGGAAAGTTGATGATGACATTCTGGGATATGGGCGGACCAGTTTTTATTTACTTCACATTTTAAGATGAAAAGGTAAATAGTAAAACGTAATGTGTACTATAACGATTATAAAAGGCAAAAATCAAATCCAAGAGGTGCGGCTAACTTTCAAATGGTATTATTTTACTTCAGGATAACGCTTAACCTGAAACGGCCAATAAAACAGTCCTTTGTATTCAAGATCTCTAAATCATTCATCTGACCTGGCCTCAGGCGATTTTTATCTTTTTGACCCACTGAAAGAAAAACTGTACGGAAATCACTTTTGCTCTAATATAGAGCTCGTTGAAACTGTACAAAACTGGCTACGCACCAAACTGACAATTCTTTTTATAAGCTTTTATTTAACTTGCTTTAGTTATAACCAAATCTTGCAACTGCTATATCTTTTGATCTATCGTATGAAAATCAATGAAATTTGGTACACGTATGTAACTTCGATGACAATACAATACTAAGGTGTCGGAATTTTATATGACCCACCCCCACGCGCTACCCCTACGCTAAATTCATGCATTTAGTTGAAAATTTTCATTTCTCATGAACTATCGTAGGAAAATGATTGAAATTTGGTACACGTATGTAACTTCGATGTGTAGAAATAAATATTTTTACTTTTTAGTCTTAATAAACAAACAAACCTGAACAAACAAATATATTCAGATATAAATATTATTAAGAATATTTTTTTTTGGATGTAAAAAGTTTATTGTCCATTAAGACTAAAAACTAAAAAAAAATACAAAAAATAAAAATTACAAAAATACATTTGATTACATACAAAAAATTATTTTTTAAAAAAGCTTTTATTTAACTAATATTAATATTAACATTAATAAGAAAAAGGAAACAAATTAGAAAAACCCGCTAAGAAGTAAAGAATAAGAATTAAATCAAATTGAGAATTTAAAAAAAAAATATACAAATATATTATATTTAAAAAAAAATATAATATATTAACAAATATAAAAATGCACTGAAAAGTAAAAAATAAATTATATAAAAATTTAATAAATAAATGTAATAATTATTAAATTTAAAAATTAAAAGTAACGAAAATATTTAGTTAAATAAAAGCGTCGCGCAGTTTTTATAACAACTTTTCGAATAAATATTTATAGACATTTGCTGTATTTTAAAATATATTTTTTGTTAATGAGGTTGTTTTTAAAGTATATGTATATACTTTATTTATCTGTAATAAAATAAGTTTTAATTATTTGATGGTTCAAATTTGCACCGAGATGACCTTTAAGGGTTAATAAGATTAAAAATAAAAATTAAATTTAGAAATCTTGCACAAAGTTATTACCTTTTGACGCTAATCTGAAAAATTATTAATTATTACAATTGTAATCGTAATTATGAATTCATTAAATAAAAATTCATAATTAATTAAAATGAAACTTTTAGCGGAAAGAGTGCCTTCAATTTGGTTTAGATTACAAGCAGAATTCGAAGATGAACTTCAACTATGTGAGAACACGTACAAAGAAAGCGAGTGGGTACATTTTCCCAGATTGTTACTTGTAGCTAGTCAATCTCAACTGGAGAGGTTCCAGCAGACCTTTCCGCCTCCTCGCGTCGTTATTGAAAATGAAATGAAAATTAATTGTTGTAAAAATAAATGTTGTGTTGTTTTAAATAAATTATAAAAACTGCGCCACGCTTTTATTTAAATAAATATTTTCATTACTTTTAATTTATAAATGTAATAATTATTACATTTATTTTTTATTTATTGGTTATTTATTAGATATTTATATAATTTACTTTTTACTTTTCAGTGCATTTTTATATTTGTTAATATATTATATTTTTTTGTTTAAAATTCTCAATTTTATTTAATTCTTATTTTTTACTTTTTAGAGGGTTTTTCTAATTTGTTTCCTTTTTTTATTAATGTTAATATTAATATTAGTTAAATAAAAGCTTTTTTAAAAAATAATTTTTTATTTAGGAAGGAATTCAAAAGCTTGTTAAAAGGTGAACTAAATGCATAGAAATAGAAGGGGATTGGGTGAAAGGTAAGAAAAACCTTCATTTTTATTTTTAATTTGAAGAAAAACAATTTTTTTTAATTTCTAACTTACTCTCGTATTCACACCTTCATTCATTACGAAACATAATTCA
Source organism: Lycorma delicatula (assembly GCF_047948215.1). Taxonomy (NCBI): domain Eukaryota; kingdom Metazoa; phylum Arthropoda; class Insecta; order Hemiptera; family Fulgoridae; genus Lycorma; species Lycorma delicatula. The sequence continues at coordinate 199,324,428 of NC_134457.1, read as the reverse complement.
TAACGCAGAAAAAAATATTACTCTCGATAAAAGTAAATAGTCCCTCTTCCGAATTTTAGTACTTCTCGTCATTTTGAAATCCGATGAAGCCAAAGATTAAAAAAAAAATCTTTATAACAGTTTTCTTTAGATAACATGATTATTGGCGTTTATTTCGTTTTACACTACACGTATCTAGGGTACAGTTTAATTACAATTATTACATTTTTTTGTGGCAACTTGTATATTAAGGGAGGTATTGATTCTATTAGATTTTTATATACATATACACGCGCGCACGCGGAGTAGGGGTGTTGTATCTTTAAAGCGGCCTATAAATAGCCCGCTTCAGAAATACAATACATTTTGAAGGTATAATAAGCCCTTTAATTATAGGGTCATTATCAATTGAAGTCACTTCGTAGAAAATAAATATTTAATCTTAAAGATAAAATTAATCTTCAGTTACACATTAAATTGTAAAATATATAATAAACAAAAACTGTTTTTTTAAAGATAAATAAGTTATACAACTACTAAAATATTATTTATAGTGTAAATAAAATAGAGAAAATATGTTTAAACTATTATCGCGTTAATAAAGTCAATATAAATTAAATTATTAATGGGATAAAGTAATATTTAATCAAAACTATTTTAAGAAATATAAAACACTTACTAACCGGGTTAAACAATCGAGACAAGATATAATTTTATTTAAAAACACAAACCCGATTTTGTTTAGTCCAAATTTTGCGAATAAATATTTAATCGAAACTATTTCAAATAAGCTTTTAAAAAACTAACCGGGATGGACAGTACCTAGAACTTAATTTTATGTAGGCGTAGATAACTACTTGAAAGCATACAGTTGTTTATGTAAAAATATTTAAACAGCAATGAGCGGAACCTTATTTCGAAGAACTTATTGTATGAAATTATTTAAACAGGATATGATAAAATATAGATAAAGTACAGGCTACAATAAATTTACATATAATAAAAAACTGCAATGATTTACGTCAGTAGGTAATTGACGCTGCATAGAAATATGTTGATTGTAACGAAAAATTTCATCGCTTTCCAAACCGTAACGTCACCAATAATTATTCTGTAAAAATTGTACAAAAAATAAAGATATAATTGTGACAACTAAAATAAACAAACAAATAAATTTCATTTAAAATTAAAGAAAATATCCTTCTATAAAGACAAAAACCGTTAATGAAATCTACTTATTTCAAATCTACAGGTTAAATTCCCAATTATTGCTGCCGTCCTTTTATCTGGTGGTAAGAAATGAATCTTGTAACGTTTGAAAAAGCTAAACCTTGTTTTTTCCTGTTTAGCCTCCAGTAATTACCGTTCAGGTATTACTTCAGAGGATAAATGAAAATGATATGTATGAGTGTAAATGAAGTCTATAGTCTTGAACAGCCTCATATGAACCGTTCCTGAGATGTGTGGTTAATTGAAACCAAACCACCAAAGAACAACGGTATCCACGATCTAGTATTCAAATCCGTATAAAAGTAACTGCCTTTACTAGGACTTGAACGCTGGAACTGTCGACTTCCAAATCAATTGATTTGGAAAGACGCGCTCACCACTAGACCAACCTGGTGGGTTAGAAAAAGCCAAACCTAACCAGAATTAGACCTACAAAATTTCAAACGAAAGACACAATAATACCACGTCGCCACGACCAATAGCTATAAAAAAATAATAATAAAAAGAATTAGAAATACGGAAATTCACCTACGCAATACGTCCTCTCAAAAAAGTTTTCATAACTAGATGAGCTACACTACATCTTCGCCGATAAATTTAAAGCTTAATAGCTTTATAATAAACAAATTTTAAGTTTACATAAAACGAGTTTTAAAAAAAACGCCAAAGGGGTTCTAATTTTATTTCTTCAATTACTTTCCTGGTACCTAAGTTTTCATTTTACATTTAAAGAAAGTGAAAGAAAATACAGATTGCATTTTAATCTACCTTACGTCAACATAGACGAATCCTAAAAATTTGGATCATTAAATGCGTATACATTATCTTTTGTATTCATCTAATTTTGAGCGTTTTGAGTGAATTCCAGTTAACAGGTACTTTTCAAGTAAAAAAACCCTGAAAGGTTTGTAATCTGAGAAGAATATCTCTGTAACAATAAAAATAATCATCGTTACTTCGCTGCTAAACTATCTATAAGCATTATCTAGACTACCTACAAAGATTAAGTATCTATAAATACAATCGTTACACTTCCATTTCTATAAAGCTATATGGCAAAAAAAAAATGTTCTGTTTTTTTTAACATAAGATAACACCTTCGACTAAAGAACGGTCGCTAAAATAAACTTGTACACACATTTTTTATTCGGCTTATCAAAGCGGACACAGCTTGTTTATAAAAATAAACAATTTACAAGTAATCATCCTTGAATGAAAGAACTAGTTGAAAAATTCCCGGTAACTAGAAAACTCGATCCAAAAACGCCCAATCTGTGCGAAAATTAAAGAGAAAAAATGTATTATTTGGCAGTAAATAGGATAAATTTCATAGTAGTTTTCTTATGCGTTCCACACAAGCATCAATCCAAGCTAGATTACATTTTTTTTTTCAATTTTTAAAAAAAATTATTAGTAACGAAATAAAATTATATAACAGAGAATAAAAATAAAATAACAACACCCTTGATTCGTTATGGTTGTTGTGAAGCAGGCTTGTTAAGCTCCAAATTCATAGGTAAAAATAAAGCACTAGTATGGAATTAATTACTTTGTTAAGTCGAAAAGTTTTCATCATATATATTCAATAAGGGATGCTGCATTTTTGTGAAATGGGAAAATTAAATCGTTCTTAACATACTATATCATGAAAATACATAACATTATGGATATATGATGAAAATACAGAGTACGTAAAACGTATATGCAGCAGTCTTCCGTGGCATCAATTGCTAATAACAACTCGTTTCGGACCGTGCTACAAAGACTCTCGAAATAATTTAGGAGTGTATTACGCCAGACAGAATAGTAATTTCCCACTTTTTGAAACTCTTAGAACGTTATATCCAAATTACTTGGCATGGATTCAGACATCGGAAGGTAAATCACTTGGAGAACTTTGTTAATTTGCAAACGGGCGCAAGTATGCAGACAGTGACATATATATACACACACACACACGAAACGTCACAAAGGAATGCGTTGCTAAAAGATAAATGCTAAATTTTACCACATTTTTATTGCATGAATTAAACAAAAGTAACAATTTATTTGAACAAATAAAAAACTTTTACCGACAAAATCGTGTAACATTAGGTATATACGAGTTCGCGCGCGCGTTTGAGTTCTAAGTTTTTAAACCTTTTTCATCAGATAAATCATTTTTGAATGAAACACATATACTTCAGTATTAATTTCAAATAAATATCATTTTCGTTTTCATTTTACAAGAAATTTTTTATCTAAGGGAAATAGAGAAAAAAAGCGCCAAAACGACATTCAATTTAAAAAATATGCAGAATGTCTGTATCGTATAAAAAGAAATAGTAATTGTTTTTCTAAAGTGCTTCTCGGTTCTTTAAATGAAATATATGAATATTATATGAGACGTTTTAATATAATGCAAAATGGAAGAAACAAAACGCTAACTTTTATTATTTTGTCGTAATATTTATTAAGCGTGCTGGTACCCGTATACGAACCTACAGTTTACATTAACATAATATAAGCATTATTTTTACATACATCTTTACTGAATAAGTTGAAATAATTTTATTTTGCCAAAAATAACAGAGGACAAAAAATATGTAAAGCAATATATCAAGATAGATAAAAGAAGAATTATTTTTGCTCAGGAGATTAATTTCCGATCAAATTTTCAAATAAAATTTTAGAGTTGTAGATAATTAATGTCGCTTACAAAGTGCGCAATAAAATAATCAACGAAGAGCTTTGTGCAGTCTCCGTTTTATTTGAAGTGTCAAGCTCGTTCGGAGGGCCTGACATAGAGATGGCGCAAGTATGACCGGATGACTATGATATCGGTCAAGTATGATCCTTTAGATGGCAGCTGGGTTGTTTATGACGATCGAGTAAAACAAATAAGTTTTGACATTTTCTGAAAAAAAAAACGGATAAAAATTAAGTCCGAGCTTATTATAAAGTTCATTGTTTTAACAGATCTAACCAACGCAACGGATACACAAAAAATCTGATGTGGACGCTACATGACTTCCTTGTGGCTTCCTTGTTTATACATTAATTTTGTTTCACGTCGCTCAAGTAGTTATGTGATGTAAGTGAGAACGTGTCGGATCCGTAACCATGCACACATCGCTTCGAATCCGACTTCATACATATACACATTTCTTTTTAACATTTTTTAAAAAATTTAAATATATTGATATATTAAAATTAACCTGTGTAAAATTTTTGAATTAAAATAAAAAGTACATAAATGTTTATTCCACTAAAAACTTCTGCTTTTTTCATATTCTTTTCGATCAATATATTTAAATTAAAAAAAAAAGTTAAAAAAAGGAAATGAAGTCGGATCGAACCGGATGTGCCTTCCCCTTGTACATCAAAATATTTCACTAATTAAAATTTTATTTGGCTATAACTTTGGAACCGATGAAAATAAACACCAGTATATGATATATTATTGAAAAGCTCTCAATGAGGGCTTATTACTGCAGTTAAAGTCCAAAAAATGTTTTTTTTAATTTTGGGCTTTTTTGGACACTTTTGGTCCAGTCGATTGCAATCAAAAAGGGAGGTACACTAGATGTTACAACAATCCTAGATCAAAAATTTCAGTGTCCTACGGCTAATCGTTTTTGAGTTATGCGAGATACATACATACGTACAGACGTCACGCTGAAACTAGTCAAAATGGATCCAGGGATGGTCAAAATGGATATTTCAGTTGAAATCTGAAAACCGAGATTTTTCGCAAGAACAATAATTCCTTTGTACAAGGAAGTAAAACAATAAGATTCCGCTTTAAAAAATTATTTTCCTTTGTTTTGGACATTAAATTTTTTGCTTTCGTTTTAGCTGCTAAATTTAAACGTGATCGTACATCTACTCAAGATGATAAATGCTCAGGAAGCCCAAAAATCTTCCGAAAAAAGGTAACAAAAATCTACTATGCTGTATTAAATGAATGCCGACTGAAAGTAGGCGAGCTTCCTGACGTTACAAACATCTTTATAAAACGTACCCGTAACATTTTACACCATGTTACAGCATGAAAAAGCATTCCGCTTGATAAGCGCCGAGTTTGTTAACAGTCAACCAAAAACGCATTCGACTAAACACTTCTCAGGGTATTTAGTCTTATTTAATCGCAATTTAGCGTAGTTTCTTCGACATTTAATAACAGTAGATGAAACGCAGATTAACCATTTTACGCCAGAGTTCAAACAACAATCCAAACAGTGGGTAACAGTAGGTGAAAGTGCGTCAAAGAAAGCGATAACGATTCGAGTTTCAGGAAAAGTGTCATGGCCACGGTTTTTTGCGATTCTCGTGGAGTGTGCTCGTAGACTACCTGGGAAAAGGCACAGCCACCACCGGGGAGTACTAAGCCTCATTATTGGACCGATTAAAGGACGTTATTCGGGTTAAACTTCCACGTTTGGCCAAAAAAGAAGAATCCACAAACGGTTGTCCCTTATAGAAGTTTGTCTCCATCACAATTCAATATTACATAAATGACGTAATTATCACAACAAGCGAGGAGCTTCGGATCTGACAAATGAGAATAATGATGCCTAATGTTATTCATCTTCATCATATAAAGTAATTATTGTTTTAGTCTATCATTTCGACACAGTATAACGCCGAATAACCCAGTGAGTAGATTAGATAACGACACAGTGGGACCTGGTTCTGTGAACAAATTCGTGTAGAATAATGAGGGGGGATTGAGTGTTATTCTGAGCTTTCTCTACGACCTAATGATTAAAGGATGCCCGAGACATCTTACATCGTAGCACTAAATAAGACTGCGAAGCGGGTACCGGATCTTAGCTGAATGTAAGGTGGAACAAGTAGCCCGTTCCAACAGACCCTCCCCTTGGATAATTGCACCGTACAGCCGATAACCAAGGTAGGGATAAAAATTTAATTTATTCAAATCAACAAAAGGAAAGAAACTAGACTGGATAAACGGATTAAAAATAGAAAAAAGTAATAACGATTAATGTTACTTGTATAACCTTTCCTATCCAAAAGAAAGTTGAGACGATGAAGCATTACTTCACTGCATAAAGGTAGTGAAAGGAAAATAAACGAAACGAACAAAGGTCCGGGAAAGATTAAGATGGAAAACGGGTATAATGGAGACGAGAACGGAGAAAAGAGGAAGAAGAAGACCGCAGATGAAAACGGAACGGTGTATTAATGAAATATCCGGGAAAAAAGACGAGGAAAAAATGGGTAGAAAGATTGCGGATGGTAATGAAGTGAATACAGAATGTGGATGAAAACATACCAACGCTGTGATGATTATAAAGAGAAGATAAAGATGTAAGAAGAGCCTAGAAAAATAGATAAAATATTACTGGTAATGAATACTGAAGATGAATCCTTAGATTTAATGATATCTGTCGATGTAAAAGACTGTATACATGGACGTGAAGATAATTTGTAATAGATTGCCTGCATTTTCTTAATTCATTAAACGATTAACGACTTCCACAACAACAAAAAAACTACCGTTCTCGGGATTTGAATCGGTAAGGAAAAAATCATCATAGAAGATTTAAAACTGAAGCAAATCCAACATTTCTATATTTGAGCGCTGAGGGAACATGAGCAATGAATTAGGATATTTTTAATAAAATGAATGTTTATCCGTGTATATGCGGCTCTATAAAAAAATTAATTCAAATTGAAAGAATAAATATTGTATTCGATTACGGACACACCAAAATTACTATTCGCTTCTAAAAGTCAGGTAGACCTACAAGGTCATCTGAAATAATTAGAAACACCAAAAATAAAATTCACTGGAGCCGTTAGAAATTTCATACTAACAAATAGAATAAAAAGCGATAAAATACAAGCATATTATACGGAATAATATCTATATTCAATCCAGCAATACAATAATAAAACGACAAGAGTGTGAGACCAGCTCTGCTGTCTCCTTAGTGCATCACCGAAAGCTGTGGCGTATTTAAATCGTTAAGTAAGAAAATAATTAAAAGACCGAGGATGAGATGATGAAACCGTAAAAAATCGATACATCTAATGAGATCTTCTGAGTGGACATATGATACAAATTTTTATTAATAAATTTTAACCCGCTATAATATTTCAAACGAATAATTACCAAGAATGCATTCACTAAATTTTTTCCTCTAGTTCCCCGACTGTAAACAATATTATAGATTTGACTAATATTTGGGTAATAAGTTTTAACGTTAAGTTATACAATAATCCAGAGTTTGATGGATATCTAATACAGATATTTTTATTCGGAATCAATAGCTAGCCGCATCCTTTGTTTATAAAACGGCAAAACTGCGCAAGCACATGTGTTGTGTGGTAAGTACTTCATGTTAAGGTACGTTAATTTAAAATCAATAAAAAATTAACCGCTACGGCAGGTATCATCATCGACCATTAAATATCGAAGCAATTATAAATATAAAGATCTGATTTCTTGTACCCCTATTAAATTACATAAACACATTTTTTTTTTTTAAATAAAAAGTACATAAAATTTTATTTAATTAATAAGTTCTGATGTTTTTTTTAAAATTGTTATTGCATTTTACAATCAATAATTGTTATTATTGGAGATTTATTTTTACAATCAGAGGTTAATAATTATTAATAAATTAATATATTTAAATTAAAAAAAAAAAAAAGTTAAAAAAAAGGATATGAAGTCGGATTCGAACCGATGTGCCATCCTCTTGTAAGATCCAAATATTTCATCGATTAAAATTTTAAAATAAAATTTTTATTAAATTTAAAATTTAATTAATTAAAAGTGCACAACTAGATGTTACAACAGTCCTACAAAATGTCAACATCCTACGGCCAATCGTTTTTTAATTATGCGAGAAACATACGTACGTACAGATATCACGCTGAAACTAGTCAAAATGGATTCAGGGATGGTCAAAGTGGACACTTCCGTTGAAATCTGAAAACCGAAATTTTTCGCCATTCACAATACTTCATTACTTCGAACAAGGAAGTAAAAATGAACTATGATTTAGACTTGATATATAAACCCACTGGGTTCATCTAGTGGTGAACGCGTCTTCCCAAATCAGCTGATTTGGAAGTCGAGAGTTCCAGCGTTCAAGTCCTAGTAAAGTCAGTTATTTTTATACAGATTTGAATACTAGATCGTGGATACCGGTGTTCTTTGGTGTTTGGGTTTCAATTAACCACACATCTCAGGAATGGTCAAACTGAGACTGTACAAGACTACTCTTCATTTACACTCATACATATCATCCTCATGAAGTAATACCTGAACGGTAATTCCCAGAAACTAAACAGAAAAAAGAAGAAGACTTGATAAATAAAAAGGATCGACAAATATATTTGTAATCTATTAATATTTAAAAGATTTCATCTTCAGATATCCGAAAAATAAACAAACGTCCGAAAAGGATTGGGAAAAATAATAATGAAAGGGAAAAGTATCCGAAGGAAACGGAACCGAGACTTCTATAACTTTTATAATGTACTGAATTTATTTTTCAAAATTTAAGAGCAAAACGTTTTAACATTCCCCAGTAGTAATAAATGCAGCGGTTTCTCGATTAAATTAAAAATAAAATCAAAAATTAGAATGCTTTCGCAATTCAGGTTTTGCCTGATGGCGTTATTAAAAAATCTGCAGTAAAATAATAAAAAAATTAAAAGGAAGAACGACACAATGTCTTTGTAACAAAACACTTGACAGAAAATCCCGGTTTATTGCAAAATAATTTTCTCAAAAATTAATGAAAAGTTCAACATTAATAAACGCCGACAAAAACATAAAATATCAAGTAATATTAATAAAACTGTCAGGGTCGCTGCATTCTCTAACTTTAAAATGTAATATCGTTGCCGTGTAAGCTGCATTAATATCCGTCAGTCGTACGTGTAAGGCTGAAAGAGTACTTTAATAAACGTCAAAATAGAAAAACTAAACCGGTGGTTTTATCTTTAATGCATAAAGAGACGTGTATGCGCAAGTCGATCTCCCTCTCTATCTCACGCAACATCTGCAGCAGGGCTAGCGATACCGATGTAATATGTACGTAGAACAGTGACCTCGTGTCAATAACGCAGGTAGCTCAAATATGTAGCATATGGTTACCTCAACCCAGTAATAATACTGTATAACACCTGTAGCCTAATGTATTCCTCAAATAATTAAAATTTTTCGAAACAGTCAAATTTTAATGAAATAACAATATACCTCAGAGGTAAATCATCCGCGCGATTCAATTCACAATAATACAGTAGTAAAACAGGAAGTTAAACAAAAATAATCCGGTTTTTCAAAGTGTAGTTTTAACTGCATATACAAATATACAAGTGCATAATACAAATATTGTATTAAAAAAAAAAAAATTTAATATAAAATCCTTTTAATTAAAGGAAAAGGTTAAATTTTAGTATCGATATAGAGTTACTACCACAACATTTAACCAGAAAAAGATCATTATGATGGAGTGATTAACATAATTAATATCAGACTGTAGGCAAAAATTTAGTCGATTAAAAAATCAAATCCACTAACAGTAATCGAACTCGGGACCCTAGAAATTAAAGGCAGTATTAAGCATGAACAACAAAACCGATAGAAGAAAAGTTCTATATCGATGTAAGTGAATATATATACTCGTGTATATATATACTAACGTACCCCTTCGCGACTTCGCCCACAATATAGATGTAGCTTCACTCGCAATGCTTTTTTAATAGCAAACTTATTTTTTCATAAATAAAAAATATTTAATCAACAATATTATATTTAGATTTTCATTAAATCCTGATAAAACGGTAAATAATTTTTTTTTTTAATAATACTGAAGGAATATACGATAAACAATGAATTGTTGCCCAAAACTTAAATAAATGAAAACAAAAAAAGGAAGATAAGAAAATTAAACAATATTTGTTAGGCCAATCCATTTTACGAATGAATTAAAATAGTTCAATATAAAAGTCCAATAAAGATAAACAAAAAATGTATTACAATCCCAAATATAGCATCCCCATCGCGGCTTCGCCCATGCTCTATGGTTACTTGCGCTTCCCGTCACAATCAGAGGGTCATGGCTCGCTTCGCTCTCCCTTCCCGTTTTCTCCCGTTCCTCTTCCCCCATTTCCCTTTCCGCCTTTTCTTCTTTTCTTTTTTTCTGTTTTCCCTTTCCATTTCTTTTCCCCGTTTTCCTTTTTCCCATTTTCTTGTCTTTTTACCCTTTTACCTTTTTCGATTTTTCTCTATTTCCCTTTTCCGGTTTTTCCCTTTCTCCCTTCTTCCCCGCGCGTAAATCGGTCCAGTAGTTTTTTAGTCTATAGCGGGCACACATATCGGAAACATTGCAATGGAACCGTAAAATATTTAGTATAGCGTGTGTTGCTTTTACGTCCAACAGATAGCGCTGTGATTAAAAAAAAAACACGAAATTTAGTTTTTTATCGATTTGAACCCCTTAAAATCAAAATCCTTTCTTAGTGAACGCCTACTTAAAAATACGAAGGTACCCTGATAATTTCAAGTCTCTACCTACAATAGTTTTGATTGTACGTTGATTACGAGTCAGTGAATCAGTCTGGACATTCTCTTTTATATAAAATATATATATATATGTGTGTGTGTGTGTGTGCGCGCGCGCGCTCTGTCTCCCTGTAAAAGTTTTAGTACACTAAAAACTAAAACCAAAACATTTAATACAATATTTAAAATTTCCTATATCAGAACGTCATTATTTATAAAAGTAAGGAAATAAATTAAATAAATCAAAATATTTAATACAGATTTGAATAATATACAAAAATACTTGAATTTGAAAATATATATATATATATTTTTTAGTTTATTTTGCAATATTCATAAAATAAATTTATGGCCGTATCCTGCGAAGAGATATCTCTATAAACTATCTCTAAATCAATTAAAACAAATTAAAATATGGCAGTTATAAAATATAATATTTCCAAAAGTAATTAAGTAATCTAGCTAGATAAATGTTTTAAGAAATTAGTGCACGCAACAGGACAACCATTACTAACATGTTTAAAAAAAGGAAGAAAAATGAATCAATACGAATGAAATACCTCATTAATTTTTTTATCATTATAAATATGTTACTTTAAATTAAAAAAAATTTCCCAATTAATTCTGCAAAAAATATACTCGTTTTTAAATCAGCTGAACACATTAATTACCAATTTTTTTAAATATCATTTCATAAAACGTTTTGTACGGTGTTTAAATTATATCAGAACGACAACGGCAGCATAAATAAACTTGAACGTTTATTTATTTGAAAAAATAAGGTAACAAAATAAACCGAAATAATAATTACAGGAAATAAAGTTAATACATATTCCAAATAAATATATACATTCGGACGTTATTATTTCACTAAGTTTTCTTTGTTATTTTCCAGAATAATAATATTATAACAGTAATAACGTAATAATTATATTATTACGGTAGAATAATTTAATGTTTATTTAACATAATCCTATTTTAAACAACCGTCACTCATACCGTGTAAAATTACAGAATTACAGGTTAATTATTTGCGTCAATTACATGATGAATTTCACGAGTACAACACAACACCATATAATTGAACAATACAGACACTAAGGTACCATATTAACAGAAGACTGAAATTTAAAAGAAATAAAAAGTAGAACAGAGTTATTTCATAAATCTAACTGACGAAGAATCTTGCGAACTGTTACGTTGTAGTGTACTTCTGCAACGATGTGAAATATGGATATTATGAAAAATTAAAGCTGGAAGCATTTTATGTGTGGGGAAGGAGAAGATTAAGCTGAAAAAATGTGATAGAACAGAATACAGGCTTCATCAAAGCTATTTAGAATAGGAACACCAGCTGCGATCAGAATGTACGAGAGGAGGTGGTTGATTAAAACAATACTAATTAACAAAATAAGGATCAGTAGAAAGTGCAAAAAAAGAGATATGGTGAAAAACAGTAAAAATAATCGGTGATCCAATAAGAGCGATTATTAACTCAAACGTTTACATGAACAGAGGAGACTGAAGACAGATATGGTATAATGAACCTACCATACCGTACGATGGTAGAATAAAATAACAAAATTATAATTAAATAGAAATAATCAAAATTAAATTTATCATATTTCCGTAAACGAACAAAGAAAAAGTATATCATAATTCTTCTTCGAAACCACAAGTAAATTTAATTTGCAATTAACTTAAAAACTAGTTCTAGTTTCATTATAGCGTTGGGTATGAAGTTTAAGCAATCTGTTTCGTAATATATTAATAACGAAACATAAAAGATGATCTTATTTTATTCCGCTATCAGTTTCCCTTTAATTTCATTATCGAAACTTGTTTAAAAAAAAATAGTAACTATCGAGAAACTTTTCTGTTAATATTTAACCCTAACGTGAATTGAAGCGAAACTAAATCGAATCCTTTTACGGTTTCACAAAAAAATTAATAGCATCAATCCTTCATACAAGAGTCACCGTAACAAATTTAACGATTATATATTTTTTTATCTGTTACATATATATAAATAAAGAAGAAAATAGATAACTACACACATCAATATGTAGAGAATTACGATCTGGTTTCTTTCTTTTTTTGAACTATAGATTCAAGGGTACTAAAAACGTCGAGAAACCCAATAAAATTACGTGTACGTAAATTGTTGGCTGTACAATATTTTTTCCTTATAATCAGTATATATGTTACGGTAATTCTGATTAATCTTGTGATTTTGCATAATTACTAATTACCGGTTAATATGATTAATCGCCTCCAAAGTTGGAGAATTTAATAAACATTTAGCAATTAATTAAACATACCGGTCATTTTACAGATATTCTCCATATTAACATATTAAAGTAACTCGATTATAAGCAGTAATTACTGAAATTATTATTTAAATAATCAAAATATTACTGTTAATTAATCGAGGTTGGCGAATAAAGCTAGCGTAAGTTATGTTTGGTTAGGTTATAATATGTTAATATAACCCGTCGGGTTGTTCTAATGGTGAATGCGTCTTTCCAAATCAGCTGATTTGGAAATCGAGAGTTCCAGCGTTCAAGTCCTAGCAAAGTCAGTTATTTTTACACTGATTTGAATACTAGTGGATACCAGTGTTCTTTGGCGGTTGGGTTTCAATTAACCACACATCTCAGGAACGGTTGAACTGAGACTATACAAAGACTACAGTACTTCATTTACACTCATATATATCATCTTCTGAAGTATTATCTGAACGGTAATTACCGGAGGCTAAACAGGAAAAAGAAAGAAAGTTTAAGTTGATATACGTACAATTCGTCAGTACCCGAAATCAACATAATGTAAACAACTACAACTCACGCTTTCTTAAGTTCGTCTAATTAACGTTGAATATACAAATTTTATATGTTACGGGGGATTAATAAAATTGTCCGGTAATTATGCTTAATCACCAGATTAATCAAATTTACCATAATATATACAGTAATAGCTGAGGAAAATAAATGAAAAACTAATCTTTGACTACTTTTAACGTAATTAGAATCTACGATCAAGCGAAACGTGAAAAAAAGCCGTATTAATAGCACAACTACTAATCTTTTTTCATTGTTATTAATCAATTTAAGTTTTTTATCGACCAACGATATTTTTATGATTAGATATTTATCAAGTAATAACTATTTTAATAAGGAATAATTTGAAGAATTTTAATAAATTATTTTAGAATTTATAAATCGAATAAGAAAAAGCTGGCAAAGTATTGGATGACTTTCCTGGCTGTTAATAATAAAAATTAAAAGCGTTAGTGACAAAAAACGAAAAATATATCTTTTAAAGGTGAGGAATAAATTTAAAGAGAAATTTTTCTAAAAATATTAATGTACAGGTACTGTACATTAATATTTTTAATGTACAGGTACAGGTACTTAAGCTAAACAAATTAGCTTAAGTAAAGTTTTCTCTATATCTAACAACCTTTTCAATAAAGACTAAAATAAGTAGAAGAAAACTTTCAAAAAATATTTTCTGCATTTTAGGACCGTGTTATAATTTTAGAAAAAAAAACACGCTATCAAGACCGTGTTCTTGATAGCGTATATACGAAGTATAAACTTTCAACAAATTTTTGAAGGATATTAAACCGAAGGGATATAGAGCAAAAGAACAAAAAAACATATATTTCAATTTTAAGAGATGGGAGTAGATTTTTTGAAACAAGAATTTTTTGGATTATTTAAATATGCGTTATAGGTAACAAACTTACTTTAATAAAGTTGTCTGCAATGCCTCTGAAGAAAATCAAAATTGTTTTTTTCGCGATATCCCACAGCCCATAATGAATTTTGAAAAAAAAGATTAATATGATCTATGTACCCATATATATGGAAATATTTGAGCCAAATTTGAAGAAAATCGATTCGGTCAATCCTAAGTACAAGGATAAAAGCAGTGTGACATACATACATTTTTTTTTATAGTCTAAGTCAGTGATCTCCAAAGTGGAGTACGCGTAGCCCAGGGTGTGTTCGCGTACCAACCCACCTAGGTTGGTCTAGTGGTTAACGCGTCTTCCCAAATCAGCTGATTTGGAAGTCGAGAACTACAGCGTTCAAGTCCTAGTAAAGCCAGCTATTTTTACACGGATTTGAATACTAGATCGTGGATACCGGTGTTCTTTGGTGGTTGGGTTTCAATTAACCACACATCTCAGGAATGGTCGAACTGAGAATGTACAAGACTACACTTCATTTACACTGATACATATCATCCTCATTCATCCTCTGAAGAATTATCTAAATGGTAGTTACCGGAGGCTAAACAGGAAAAAGAAAGAAAAGGGTGTTCGCGTACCAAATCCATCGGGTTGGTCTAGTGGTGAAATCGTCATCGAAAATCAGCTGATTTCGAAGTCAAGAGTTCTAAGGTTCAAATCCTAGAAGACAGTTACTTTTATACAGATTTCAATACTAGGTCGTCGATACCGGTGTTCGTTGGTAGTTGGGTTTCAATTAACCATACATCTCAGGAACGGTCGACCTGAGACTGTACAAGATTACTATTCATTTGAAATGATGAAATATTTGGATTTTACAAGGTAAACAGTTTTACAGGCACATCAGTTCGAATCCGACTACATCTCCTTCTTTTTTAATTTAAATATATTGATTTATTAATAATTATTAACTTCTGATTGTAAATTTTTTTACGATGAATAATAATTCAATAACAAAAAAAAAAGAAAAAATATCCCAAGTTTTTAATGAAATTAAATTTTATGTAATTTTATATTTAAAAAAAAAAATGTAAATGCAATTTAATAGACGTACAAGGAAAGTCATGTGTTTTTCCACATCAGATTTTTTTTTGCAATCTTCACGGTTGCGAACATCATTCGCGATTATTTAACTATTTGAATCTATTTCAACTGAATTATTAGGTCAGCCAAATTTAACAAGAATTTATAACACTTTCGGTCTTCCAAAGTTCTTTCTTTCCAATAATTATATTAACACATTATTTTTCATCAATTTCTTTTTGAAATAGCATTTTTCTTAACATATTTTATTTACATGAAAGGTTATGTGTCATACTTTAAGAAAACTCAAGTGAAAAATTCAAAAGTTTCAAAGTTTCAAGGTGGCGCAAATTATCTGAATTAAATATCGTTCAGTCAGAGACAACCCCCCCCCCCCCCGTGACACTGAAGAGAAACTACTCTATTCACAACACTGCACTTCAAACACTAATATACTAATACACTATCTAATCTAACCGAAGAAAAGATAAAAACCATATTTTCTTATAAAGAATTGGTATATTATAATCTAACAATTTTAACAATTATTAAAATTACAAATAAAAATTTGTTAACAAACAATTTTTTAACGCTAACAGTGAATCTACTTCCTACAAAATATTAGGAAGCAATATGTTAATCCCATTTAACAATTGATTTTATTAAAAATCTTTTTTACTGGCAAAATATTAAAATTTACAAAATTGATAATGAAAATAAAATATTACATTTTAAGAAAAGTACAATGAGGATAACAAAATCAAGGATGAACGATTTAAAATAGCATATATTATGTTAAACAGGCGGAAGGTCCTTCAGACAAAGATTTGAATCGAAACACAATACAACAATATTTAACGAAACACCCAGTACTTATATCGAATAGCATCGAATCAAAGTATTATTTCTTCTCGTTGCGTTATTGCTTGCTTGTAATTATAACCGCAACAAAGAAATAAGCCCATACATATCGTATGTGATATCGCAAAACAAGTGATCCGACTACAGTAGCTGTTCCCAAACTCATTTTTCTAGAAGTATTTATGTTCACACTATTTTTTATACCGCTTAGAGGGGGTTTTAAATTAAGATAAAGAAAACCGACAAGAATCAAGCAAAATATTGATATCAATTGATATAAGAATGTAGAATAATGTGAAATACAGAATACTAGTAAATCAAAGGACAATTGATTCCTTTCGTAAATTATTTAATTACTGTTTATCTAAAAATTCTTGACATTTAATTCGTAATTTACTCTAAAAATAAACTAATTAAAACTGATTAAGTTAAACAGCGTTATTATAAGCTTCAACTGTTTTAAAAATAAAAAATGAACGGTCATAAAAATTACACACTGAAATTTTTTTATAAGATAACAATAGGATTATTTTCATAAGGTAAAAAATGTAAGTACTGAAAATAATCAGGGTCGTTTAGGTTTGCTTTCCCAGAACTTTCAATACAACTAGAGAATTTTTCTATTTTCATTTAATACCTTAAAAGAATTCACTTTCTCACATTCACCAAACCATCTTAGCTTTATCCTCGTCTAATAACGTCACATTTCAAAAATGTATAACTTTTTGTTAAAAAAAAAAAATGTAATAGTATAACTAACTACATATTTTGATCAAGCGCACAAATTGTTATTCTGTAATATTCCACTATTTTTTCCGAAATACGATTTACTCTATTGCTGAGTTCAATAATTTGAACTCTACTGCTGTAGAGTTCAACAGAAGATAACAAAATCATAATGAAATACAAATATACACGTTCATTTTTATCACGAACTGACTTTTAATTCATTCTAAAATTTCAGAAAAATGACGTGATGTACAATGATAGTAACAACAGATCAATAAATTCCAAAGCTATTAATATCTTTTCAAGTTTTCCAAAGACAATTATACCGGTCGCAATGCATTCAATAGGCCCTTAACAAATTGACATTCGTTAAGGGCGCAAATCAACCATAGAAATCAGTCATGGATTAAGGTCATGAGCCAAAAAACAAAAACTTTCTTAGAGCAAAATAACAGTCTACTCTTATTTTGTTCTACATTACTGTTATATTGTATACTGGTTTAATTTCTTTTGTATGAAGAGGTTCTTTTTTCAATACACCTAACACGTTTTCGAACAAAGGTAGTGCCATTTGAGACCTGAGAGTCATTAGTAAATGATAGAATAATCGTACCGTATTTAATTAAAAGTTGTAATAATTATTGTGCAATTCAAATAAGAATTATTAGTCGGCAAAGTATTATTTTTTTTATAATACTAGTAATAATATGTTTGTAACTCAGATCAAAATAGGTACAGGTTTAAATTTATTTAGCCTAACTCGACCATTTATTTACAGCAAATGAAAAATGCACGCCTATCAAAATCAAAAAGGAATCGATAAAAATTGTTCACAATTAATGAATTAATTGCAATAATTTTAAAATCTGTCAACGATGTTAATGAACTTCTTCAGCAATTGAATAGGATTTCGTTTTCAATTTAACGACTTGTTTTCAATTTAACGACTTGTTTTCAATTTATGTTCTTAGCAAAAAAATAATAAAAGAAGTATTTGAATGATTAATTTCACTAGTAAAAGTTCATAAAAATTACCAAAAATCCAATGCTATTCTATCATAGTCTACCTTTATGTGCATGTAACTTAGTTAAAAATCACATCATGTGATATTTTGTATTACACGAACAAAAAAATTAGTTTAACAAAAATTTAATACGACCCTTACCGTAATAAATATTAAATACCATTTCGCCTAAATAATACTTTATTACATTGAAAAAAAAGAAAGTATTTTTGTTACAACTGGAAAAATATAGAGAAACTCCACACTTACGGGATAAGACTTCATTATTCTTATTTTCAGATAAGATCTGAAAACTTCTCCCAGCCAGATAACATCATTCAGAGATAAGTAATAACACTACTTAAATATAACACAATGAAACAGCAAAAAAATAGAATGTTTTAAAAGTCACAAAACTGGAGGTGGGCAAATTTTTTCCAATTATTTTACTTTTTTTATAAGCCAAAAAAAAAAACGAGTAACGTATACATTAAGTACAAGACATGTCTCCTTAGTAATATCCCCATTCCCTAATCCAATTTTTTGAAATATTTACGGGAACCAAATCCCTTTAACAGATCTACAACACAAAATCATGATTTTCTCTCGCACACACACACACATTATATATATATATATATATAGAGAGAGAGAGAGAGAGAGAGAGATCTCTATCTATATATGAGTGATTCCAAATTGTACGACAATCTCTCGGGAGATGATTCTATAGCAAAAAATAAGATATCGTTCACATAAACATAGAACAGAAAACGGTTCGTTGGAGAGTTTTGGCTCGTGAAACATTTAGCCCTGCTTTCTGCTCTCCCTGTAAAATTAAACCGTCCTAAAATTCTTGGGGTAGAAATCGAGAGGTAAATTTGGTGTTTCCTTATGCTTTTTGATTTAAGAAAGTGAATAAAAGTGGTCTAACACCTCTATCTCACTTACGTTTTAAGAACAACGGGGTAAAAAACAAAAAGGTTTTGTTGGAAAATACACTTTTTTAGGTTTGGGATAAAACAGCTTTGTTAATTTACCAATAAACAAATAAAGTTTTGTAGTTAACTTTGAAGAGAACTTAAATTAACTGTTGAATTTCTTGTAATTACACCACTTTGTGTGTTCTGTAATTAGAAACAAAACACACAAAGTGGATCGGAAAAGCGATACGATTTAAACAGAACAATTTTCATTAATGTCTGAACATAATGTAAATGAAAACGAATAGAAAACTTATAAATAACAGAAAAAAATGAATAAAAGATAGAATAAAAATCACATATTTCATTTTTTTCTTATCTTATTAAATATTAAAATGGTTATTTGATAAAGCTGCAAATATTTCTTCGAAGCAGTTGCTCAATGTGACCGCCAATCTGTTCAATGCATAGTTCAGTTCGGCAAATCCATACTAGTCGGGCACGTCTAGATAGCAATCATATTATTCCTAACAACAGCTCCAGCTTTTATAATACGACGCCTCAATCTTTCTTGTGTGTCAGTACGAGCGGAATAGACTAACGACTTCATCCAACCTCGAAGGAAAAAAGTCCGTATGCGTGAGAATGGAAAATGAAGGTGATGATTTTACTGGTCCGTTTCAACCAATCCATTGCTTACTAAATATGTTATTTAAATGACTCATCACATCACGATAGTAGTGAATAGGTGCGCCATCATTGAAAAACAACATCTGCAAGTGGAATATCTTCCAAGAGTTCTATCAAATTTGTTTGCAAAAAATGCAACTACCGCTCTCCATTGATTCTTGGCGGTAAGAAAAGAGGGCAACTTTTTAAACCGACCGGGAAAGAATAGCAAAAATTACGTAAAATTAGTAGGGTTCATTGAATAAGAAAAGGTTTTACAAGGAATCGCAGGAGAATTTTGTAAAAAAAAAAAAAAAAAAAGATAAAAGCCGATGACACACATCCAGGTTAGTAAATTTCTAAAATGAAGTATAAAGGAAGAAAATCATTAAAAGAAGAGAACAATTAAGCAGCAGAAATGCTGACGCTACGCGATTGGCCAAGAATATAAAAAACAAAAAACGGAAAAGTGTATTAAACCAAACTCCTGACGAGAGAAAAAAGAGAATCTGAAAACACCGAACGGTCTTTTCGATCCACGTCAAGTGTGTCAATTTAAAAAGCTAAATTTTCTTTGTCAGTACAGAAGATAAAATTAATGAATAGTATACTATTCTGTCGGAACGTGAAATACGACAAAATAACGATAAGACAAAGTTATTCATACAACAATAATAATGAAAAAGGAAACCACAGAAATGAGAAATAATTGGAAATAACTGATTGTAAAGATGAATAAACCTCAATTACAAACAAATAAGCAAATACATAGATAAATTTAGCGAAGAAATTACTCCCAATTCTAGATATTACACTAAAGAAGTTATTTAGTCTAACTATGATTTATCCACCTAGCATTACAAATCTGTCACAAAAGTCACTTCAAACACTTATTTTCTTTTCATTGCTTAGTACGTTTAACCCCGTGAAAAGTTATGGGAAACTGAAGAAGGAGTAAAGTGAAATCAAAGTTAATATGATATGAACGCATATTTCCATCAATCTTGTAAATTGACAAACATCATTCCTCGAGTTTGTTTCTGTAGCATAGTACATTTAGATATGTAGATAAACATTGTTATGAATACAAAAAATTACATTTCGACATTTATATCTGGTTAACATTTAATAATGGTTAGTAAAGTAACATTTATTGTTAATAACATTGTTACAAAGATTCAAGGTTCATTTATTGGTTTGGAATCCGTTCATTTACCCGTTTGCAGACACTCACAGCAAAATGTGGTGGAGCCCAGTCTTGTAGAAGAGTAACCATGTCAGCTATTCCTCTTGCCATTAATTCTGGAAGCATCTGCGTGTTAATCATGTGAAGATATCTGTGCTGGTTCACAGAACCATCAAAGAAATATGGTCCAAGCAGATGGTCTACCGTTACCCCTGCCCAAATCAAAACATGCGGCGGATTGCACTCGATTTCCTCATACAAGTGCGGATTGTCTTTTGCCCAAAAAAAGACGTTACGATTTCGTAAGCTACGATAAATCGCATAATCGTCAGAGAACATAACGTTTTTTTGTTCATTTGCATATGGAAAGCGTGAACCCACACAGAAGCCACCAAACGCTCAACAGTGAAAGCACTTGTTATCCGCATAGTTTAACTCGAGACTGTCACATCCTTCCCATACTTACCTAAGTGACATGCGCAGGACTCAACTTAAGGCGGGAAATAATAATAAAGAGTCAATCTCCTCAACAATAGTAAAAAAATGTACAGTTTTTTTTTTAGTTTTGTATTCATAACATTGTTTATGTACATGTCTAACTGTACTATGCTATTAACGTGTAGAGGGAATTTTCGCCCACACTGTAAGTAAATTTAGCTAAAATTTATTATAAAACTGTGAGAACAAGAAATTTTAAAAAATGAACACACTGAAGTCATGTATTTTTGTGTAACAATAAATACAAATATCTGTACCGCGAAATTAAGCATAAACAAATACTGTTTACACAATATAACAATCTCAAAACTGAAAAAATAAAAATTCATATGAAAATACATCCCAAAATTGATGAAATTTGTATTTACCTTAAAAAATATTTACATTTTACATAATTTGTAAAAAAAAACGATAAAAATCAGCGATTTTCTTTTTCACGGAACAAAAAGATTCAAATCCAGCATCTAAAGAAATCTTCGATACGATATCAGGTAGTTGCACTGGAAATCAAGAAAAATACTATTTCGACTGTGAAAGTACATTTCTTGAAGAAGAAAACGAGACAGAATATTTCGATACTAACATTTCCGATAATGATTCCGTTAATCGGAAACATAAAAGATTGCTTGTTGACTAGAGAAAATAAATAATTTAAATCTAGATACGAAGTGTTTTTGTCAGACTGTGATAGAATTTAGCATTAATTATAAATTTTTTGAAGCGCAGCTTTTTAACGCAGGCTTCCGGATAGGGAGTCAACTGAGAAAAAACAAGTATCACAAAAAAAATATCAAGCGCTAGCCACTAATAGTTAGTTCATTCAAGAATCATGTTCAAAGAATGATAATGTTACTCTTTTGTGAACGGTTTTGATCACGCTCATATTTAAATATTACAATCACAGACTGGATTTAACCGTTGGCAGATTTAACAGATTGGATTTCATTGTTAGTTCATATTTCTTATTAATAAAAATGTTATCATTTGAGTATATTGTGTACACGTTATTTTGCACCATTAATAAATAAATAATTCATATAATATTGCGTAAGAAGTTTCGTTTCCGTAGTATGTCCACGCACTCACTCGTTTTATTTATTTTTTTCAAATACTGTTATTTAAACAAAATTATTCTTACAATATTCTTATTATAAATTCAGATATATGTATTATTCGTCAAAGTTTATAAAGCTCAGTTGACGCGCATGGTGGAGATGGATTAGTGGACCGGAGACTGGCTTCTCCCCGCCACAACACCCCCCCCCCCCAACGTAGAACTACAGCGCATCTTTTTAAACTTTGACAAGAAGAAATTGAATACAAGTTACAGCAAAAAATTCAATAGTTAGTAAAATCATGATAAAAATCTGATATTTTAAAGTATTATATTCTTTCTTTTTCCTGTTTAGCTGTTCTTTTTCAGTTTCCTGTTTAGAAAGGTTTGAAAACTACCTTACAGATAATACTTCAGAGGATGAATGAGGATGATATGTATGAGTGTACATATCAAATGAAGTGTAGTCTTGTACAGTCTCAGTTCGACCATTCCTGAGATGTGTGGTTAATTGAAACCCAACCACCGAAGAACTCCGGTAACAACGATCTAGTATTCAAATCCGTGTTAAAATAACTGACTTTACTAGAATGTATTATATTAAGTATCATTTGATAACTGTTAAATCCGATTTTTATATAAATGACGGCTTACAAAATAATATAGTAATGTCGATGTTTATAAAAATAATATTTTTGGTACATACGTATTTACGCCACCGCAGCTACAGTTTAATTAAAAAACAAAGTAGTCAATCGGATTTCGGTGGAAAATGAACAGTCTCTTTATTAATTTTAATAAATTGTTATTCATATTTATTTATTTTATAAATATAATTTAACCAGACTTAACCTACGCTCGCTAACCTTGACTAATTAACACCGTAATTTTTTGAGTATTTATTTAATAAATTCAGTAATTATTGCAATTATTTATTATTTAAATAATCAAAACACTCCTGTTAATTAGTCAAGGTTAGCGAGCAAAGCGAGAGTAGGTTATGTTTGGTTAAATTATATTTATAAAATAAATAAATATAAATAACAATTTATTAAAATTAATAAAGAGACTGTTTTGAATCTATGTTAAACTCTATATCGGCCCATTTTCCACCGAAATCCGATTGAATATGTTTTTAAATAAAGCTGTAGCTGCGGTGGCGTTAATACGTAAGTACCATATTTTTCTACAATTTTTACACAAATATTAGCCAGTCTACAATAAATAAATATTTACTGTTACATAAATAAACTATCTGATAATATGGAAAGAAAGAAAAGTGTCATGCTGTTTTAATATTGCAATCCTTAAACATAAAGAAAGATTAAAAATTATAAAACCAAAGTTGCGATGAACGGAACAGGTCTATTAAACTTAATTTCTAAAGATAATGAAATGCAATGATTACATTTGATACTTTACAGCATTACACGTACCGCCTAAATTTCATTTAAATCACTCAAATAAATTAAAATTTACTTAATTTTTTTCCATAACACAATCCAGTTGTTCTAAATTCACTAAGATGCTTTTTAAATCACGTGATTTATCATCAAATGACAACTAAAATATGACATTAACATATTAACATTTGTTAACATCTTAACATTTGTTATCCATTCTATATATGCTTTACCGTATATAATAGTACTACATCTATATGTATATATATATATATATACTGTTATACGTATACTGTATCACGACAAAAAATAGATCTGTCACGATCTTCCTTTCGAACAAAAACACACATACATTCTACGTGTGCTACAAGGAACACCAATTAAACTTGCTTTCACTGAAATTAATGATATTAATTATAAGGCTAATCCCTCTGGTGAAAAAATATTCCTAGTTTCATTTGTCGGGTTGGATATCACTTGTATTTCAACAAGCATGTCAAGTGTAATGGCATATTCAGCTCAGATTAAAAAAAAAAACAATAAGAAACAAATTACTTCACTTCTGATTTTCTTTAATACCCCTACCAGGTTCTTTTAACAAAGGTTACGCTATTATCAGAAGATACAGAATCTCAACTTTAAGCAGAAATACTTAACGCGCACACAAAGTTTGATTAAACCAATTTTATTACTATTCATTTGTAAATGTACAAACGCACTTATTAATCACATGAAATGGAGCCGACCGATATTAGTATACGTTTAAGTTAGTATACGTTTTAAGTATACGTTTCGAAATTCTTTAAAATTATTAAATATCGAATGACTTGCTTTCAAATTAATGGAATTCTTTCTTCTATAGAACCTTTGGAATTTAAGTAACAGCACCTGGTTTGTGAAACTGCAGTAGCACTGTCGTTAATGGAACTATTTTAAAAAGATTAGGAAACCTGTTAAGTATGCGATGGAAAATATATATTCTTCCTACGTTGTGTTCATTCAACATGTTTTGACAGATCTTTACAATACCGCAATATAAATGTTACACGTTTCGTCGTGGTTCAACGAAATTGGACGTCATCTAAGCGAATTTAGAAAAAGTAATATAAGTAAGCAAACGTATTTTACCCGGATTAATAAAGATATTCTCAATTGACGTGCTACAAAAATTAAATTCATCCGTCAGTTTATGTCGAACGGTGTGATTACTTGAAAAAAATTACATTACAAGATCATTTAAAAATTAAATTCATCTTTTTTTGTGAAAGATTCACTCGATTAAAGTCAAATTTACAACGAAACGAAATTGAAACGGTCAATAAACGAGCAGCATTTAACTTAAAAATTCAGAGTATATTTAAATGTATTAACGTGCTGGAGAAAAACTGTGCTGTGGAATCGACCTATAAGTAATCGATGACCATGACCGTCGTGTTAAAATAGTCATGACAAATCGATAAACATTAAAAAGAAGCAGGCTAAATCAAATATACTTTTTTCCGTAACATTAAACTATAATTTATAACGACCATTTGCGCATACAGAACATTAAATTCTACCTAATTTACTCAACATTACTGATAGTAAACAAATCATAAAACTGACATTTCAAAGCGATAACAGAGAAAATGATTAATCATGAAAACACGCGTAATTATTTTACAGTTTGAACCTGATTTCGCATAGCTTTTTTGTACAATGTATTGAACAGATACATAGAAAGATTACGATAAAATATAGCCTTAAAAAATTAATCTACCACGTCATTATTCTCTATACTGGAGAATTGTTTACGATGATGAAATTAATTACATTTATCAATAACAATGACAATAAAATTAGGACCAATCTTACAGTAAATACAACTACCATCCGGAACATGCACCTTCAGGCGTAAAACGTTAAAAATTAAAAAAACAAAAAATTAATTAATGAATTCATCAAATATCAAATGATTAGAAATTCTTACTGTAATTTCATCTAATAATTGCGTAAAATGAAAAAAAAATCATATCAAAACATGGTGCGAAATAAAAATAAACTCTTTACACCTCCCATCTGCTTTTACGGAGGTGGCCTTAGTTTGTCCGTCGGTGTGAAATATGTTATCTCATCGTGGAGATAACTTCTTTTTTTTTATATAGAAATGCGTAAAATAGAATTCTTTCTGATTGCTATTAAAACCCTCCAACGAAAACAGCTTATTAATACTAGCACAAGAATTTGAAAACTTATTTATGATTTATAAAGTTGTATGTGCGTTGCCTTCCACAACAGCGAACAAACAGAAATAAATCACTTTCAAAAAAAAAATAATATCAACACCAAAATAAGATCCATATGGTAAGTTCAATTCAGCACCATAACTAGAATATATAAGACATCACCCATAAATGGATTTATTTATTCACTTTATAACTATTAACACGTTTTTTTTACGATAACAAGGGTAATTAAGCAAACGGTCCCATCCATTAATTACACATTTATAAAATATTGTTAGCTATAATATACGGTAATTTAACTTAATACAAAACTAGTAACAATAGTAATAACAGGTAAATAAAACGCGAAAAAAGAAACCGCGAAATAAAAATTTTAAACCGATTCGTCGAACATTAATTTACTGTATAAACAAATAAATACGACTGATAAAAATCCACGTTTGGATAACAAAAAATATCAGATAAAATCACATTCAACATTGCATCGTTGAAAACATCAGTATAACATATATAATAGCTTAATAATTATAATTTTTCTACGACATTAAGTATACTACAAAACAAATCGATCGACATTATATCTAAAAAAAAAGCAACGATATTATAAAATCTGATATGCATATGATATGATAGTTCAGTTAATAAAACACCCACTGAAAAAATCACCAATTAATTAACACCTTACATTCAGCACAATAAAACAGAAAATTAATCAAACGGTATATAAAACACAACGAACTACAGAATATAATAAAATAACATATTTTTTCACAAGTGATATGCAGCAATACGATCTCACAACAGCGCTACCGACTACTGTCACAGAGGTCGCGATACTCGTTAATAGACGCGCTTCGATCCATATCCTGACAAAATAGGAGCCCCCACCATTTCTTATCACGTGACCGTGCGCAATAAGCATTTTGTTTATGTACCTAAACATTATTAGCAAACCGCGTAATTGTTGTAAATTATCACTTTTCAATGTATTTGTAATTCTTACGTAAAGATGCTAAAAATACTACAATTAAAATTATTAGTTTTTAAAGTAAATACGATATTAAAAAATACTATAACTGAACTACACAAAAAAAAAAGGTAAATTGACTATGGAACTATAAACACTAACTACGAATATATCAACACGTCAATTTTAATCATACTATTGTTATCTTAATATTATTCAATGACCTTACAATTCGATCGATTAACGTGATATAATTTCAATATTAATATTCATAATAAAATGTTAATGAATACAATTCACTAAAAATAATATTAAGTAGTTTTTTACCCTCAAAAATGAAAGTATTTTCAAATGATTATTCTTATATTCCAAACTGCAGATACAGAATGACTTAAAAAACATAAACTCTAAATAAAATATATTGCAAAATAAGATTAAAACTAAAAGTACTTTTACGTTTGCAAGTCAATCTAGAAGCATCGACTTGCCTAAATTAACTTAATACTATTAAATATAATGCACAAATGTGTAAAACAGGACTATAAAAAAAAACAAATTGGATATTAGCAACACGAAGCATGAACATTTTAAACCACATCCTATTGACTAGTATAAAAAAATTTAACCTCTTTATATAAAACATCATTAAAAACAAAGTAATTACCGATTTACCTTTACTACATAACTTCTTAAAAAAGCTCATAAACTGTAAATAATCTTTGAGACATAGCTATTAATAGTATATGACAACAAACTATATTTTTAAAGACATACATATAAATACACTAAAATAAAAATAAATAAAAAAAGCAGCAATCTGTAGTTTTATCTGTCTTCTTATGCAAGAGACAATGATTTAGAATACATTCAACAAAATTCACATAGATGCATGTGCATGCTCACATATGCATGACAAAGGGCTAAAAAAATGTAAACATCTCAAGTTTCCGTTCATACTCCTCTTGTTAAACCACCTACCATTCTTTTCACCGTGCAGCTAATGATAACAATTTAGTCCAGGGGTTCTCAAATTTTTTACCTCGTGCCCTCCTTTATGGTGTATTTTGAAGCCAAGCCCCTCTTACATATATATTTATTTTTAGATAAATATTTTCCATACTGCTATTGTACCAATAAAATTAAAAAACCTACAGTCATGGACAAGGGACAAGGGAGTTTGATGTTGATATAATTAAAAACTGTCATTACAAATATCAGAACATGTATTGAAACATTTAACTTTCCAAATTACAATAATGAGATGGATGAGTCTGTTTTTTCTTGGCTCAAAGCTTGCTAAAATGTGGTGTCAGCCCCGACAGTGCTATTCTAAGTTCTCTTGTAACATCTAATCTCGCACAGTATTTCCTCTTCATGGTGGAAAAAGTGAAAAATCCAGGTTCACAAGCATATGTAGTACTAAAGGGGATGAGTACTTTCAAGGCATTTTCACCCAAAGAAGGATATTCTGTTTTGACCTTTATCCAGAAAGAAGAAAGTGAGCATTCCTTGAATTTTGTTTCCAAGAAGTGTCACTTTGGAGGTCAATGAATTGTTCTTGGCCTGTCATGTTTACCGAGCACTTTTCCACCAAAATTTTAAACGGATTTCATATCCACACACCAGGTCATCCAAATCCTCATAAAAATACTCTGTATAACAAAACTTGAGGATGTTTGTATGAGCTACAAAACACATTTTCTCACTTGAAGGACTTAAACTGAGATCAGATTCTTCACCCGTGATTTGAAGATTTGTAAATAGCTCCAAGTTGTCATTTTTTAAGCCAGACTCATATAAAGTTTTTTAACAAAGAAACTACTCTTCTGTAGAAACTTATTCAAAATATTAAGTTTCACATGACTATCAAATAAGCTAGCATTAAAAGAAAACTCAGATCACAAAATAATTCTGCATTGGGATGTTTCTCATCCAGTAAAAACCTAAAAATGTCATGCCTCAGTTCATAACATTCTACTTAAAACCATCCCTCTTGACAGCCAGTGAGCCTCAATGTGAAAAAGTATGGCTACATGCTTTGATCCCATATCTTCACATAGAATCTTAAAAATTTGAAACTTCAGAGGCTATGATTTTATAAATTTCACAGAATTTACAATTACATGCAATATGTGATCCAGTTCTGATCTCACATCTTTAGATGCTAAAGTCTGTCAATGAATAATACAGTGCATCCATCTTGCTTCTGGGGCCACTTTTTTAATCAGACCTCGTAGACCAGTATTAATTCCTGACATTGCACGGACTCCATTGGTGCAAATTCCTACACATTTGTCCCACAACATATTTTTCTTCAGAAAACCATCAGATATTTCAAAAATGCCTTCCCCAGTTATATCGGCCCTAAAGAGCTAACAAAAAAATATATCTTCACCTTCAAGAAACCTTATGTAAGCGATCAAATGTGGATCTCTTGAAGAGCAACCTTCTCCACAAACTGCTTGTGTAAATTTTCTGAAATACCTTGTATTTGTCTTGAAATAGTGTCATTAGACATTAGTATGGATTTTAACTGTTGAGCCATGGATTCTCCAAACACTGTTGAAACCATAACATAGCTGTGGGCAATAACAGCTCTTCGCCAATAGTATGAGGCTTTTTATTTTGAGCAATTCTTCGTGAAATCTGATAAGATACCAGTAGAGCTTTAGAAGCTACACTTGTAATGTTGAAAAATAGTTTCTTTGTATATTTAATACTCTAGTTTTCGCTCAAAAAACTCTAGATTTTTTCATGTTCTTTTCATGTTTTTGCATGTTTTGTATCAAGGTGTCTCTTCAATTTATTGGGTTTCATGTTGTCAGAGGTTAAAACAACTAGGCATATTATGCACTGAGGCTGTTACTCTCCGTCAATAATTGTTTTTGTGAAAACTAGTAATAAAGAGCTATCATCATATCTATGCACTTTTGCAGCACTTACATCACTTGAAGAAGTGTAGCAGGTAATACACCAATGATGTCCTTAGGTTCACATCTTTCACCATTACTAGTACAGTGTTTATGAATTGTGGAATCCCCACTGTCATTATTTGTTGTAATTAAAATTTTTTTCATTTTAGCAAACAAAACTATATACTTGCACAGAAAACTAAATCATTTAATTCATTTTCAACTGAAATAATCTACATATAACCTTAACAATGAACAAGAACAGCAACTTGCTTTGATTGTCAGGTGTGTGATTTAACTTTCACTGCTACAACAGCCAAGCAGCATCAGTCGGAAAGACATGTGAAATTTCCTGCAATTTCAGTTCTTAAATGTGACATCAAAGTTGAGTGTATGCCTGTTCACTTGTGACCGAAACATTCTATTTTTAAAGATAATTTTTAGTAGATAAATGATATTTAAGTAAGAAACAAGCAAACTATTCCGTAAGGTTTTCGATTCTAGTACAATAATGCATATTTCATTTTACATTATACTCTGTTTCGCAAATTTTTTTATTCATTTGTTATTGCGCTTTGCACCCCCCTGAACCTTCCTTGCACTCTCCAATTTGAGAATTGCTGATTTAGTCTATGATGTGATGGTAAATAACAACAAAGTGTAAAGACAATGGCATCAAATAATCATCTCCCATAATAAATTTTTTCTGATATAATAAGTTGCCTTATTAAAAGAGTTTATCAGTTCAGGTTATCAAAAGGAATGCAAGTATTTAAAAAATGCTCTACAAATATTAACTATTTAGAACTGGTTCAAGTGTTGTAAATTATGTACAAGTAGCTACATGACCTAGAGATGCACAGTGGATGCAGAACACTACTCCACAGTAGTTTTTCATCAGACTTTTTTTTTTTTGTCTTCAGTCATTTGACTGGTTTGATGCAGCTCTCCAAGATTCCCTATCTAGTGCTAGTCGTTTCATTTCAGTATACCCTCTACATCCTACATCCCCAACAATTTGTTTTACATACTCCAAACGTGGCTTGCCTACACAATTTTTCCCTTCTACCTGTCCTTCCAATATTAAAGCGACTATTCCAGGATGCCTTAGTATGTGGCCTATAAGTCTGTCTCTTCTTTTAACTATATTTTTCCAAATGCTTCTTTCTTCATCTATTACCGCAATACCTCTTCATTTGTCACTTTATCCACCCATCTGATTTTTAACATTCTCCTATAGCACCACATTTCAAAAGCTTCTAATCTTTTCTTCTCAGATACTCCGATTGTCCAAGTTTCACTTCCATATAAAGCGACACTCCAAACATACACTTTCAAAAATCTTTTCCTGACATTTAAATTAATTTTTGATGTAAACAAAATATATTTCTTACTGAAGGCTCGTTTAGCTTGTGCTATTCGGCATTTTATATCACTCCTGCTTCGTCCATCTTTAGTAATTTTACTTCCCAAATAACAAAATTCTTCTACCTCCAAAATCTTTTCTCCTCCTATTTTCACATTCAGCGGTCCATCTTTGTTATTTCTACTACATTTCATTACTTTTGTTTTGTTCTTGTTTATTTTCATGCAATAGTTCTTGCGTAGGACTTCATCTATGCCGTTCATTGTTTCTTCTAAATCCTTTTTACTCTCGGCTAGAATTACTATATCATCAGCAAATTGTAGCATCTTTATCTTTTCACCTTGTACTGTTACTCCGAATCTAAATTGTTCTTTAACATCATTAACTGCTAGTTCCATGTAAAGATTAAAAAGTAACGGAGATAGGGAACATCCTTGTCGGACTCCCTTTCTTATTAGGGCTTCTTTCTTATGTTCTTCAATTGTTATTGTTGCTGTTTGGTTCCTGTACATGTTAGCAATTGTTCTTCTATCTCTGTATTTGAACCCTAATTTTTTTAAAATGCTGAACATTTTATTCCAATCTACGTTATCGAAAGCCTTTTCTAGGTCTATAAACGCCAAGTATGTTGGTTTGTTTTTCTTTAATCTTCCTTCTACTATTAATCTGAGGCCTAAAATTGCTTCCCTTGTCCCTATACTTTTCCTGAAACCAAATTGGTCTTCTCCTAACACTTCTTCCACTCTTCTCTCAATTCTTCTGTATAAAATTCTAGTTAAGATTTTTGATGCATGACTAGTTAAACTAATTGTTCTGTATTTTTCACATTTTTCTGCCCCTGCTTTCTTTGGTATCATAACTATAACACTTTTTTTGAAGTCTGATGGAAATTCCCCATTTTCATAAATATTACACACCAGTTTGTATAATCTATCAATCGCTTCCTCACCTGCACTGCGCAGTAATTCTACAGGTATTCCGCCTATTCCAGGAGCCTTTCTGCCATTTAAATCTTTTAATGCTCTCTTAAATTCAGATCTCAGTATTGTTTCTCCCATTTCATCCTCCTCAACTTCCTCTTCTTCCTCTATAACACCATTTTCTAATTCATTTCCTCCGTATAACTCTTCAATATATTCCACCCATCTATCGACTTTACCTTTCGTATTATATATTGGTGTACCATCTTTGTTTAACACATTATTAGATTTTAATTTATGTACCCCAAAATTTTCCTTAACTTTCCTGTATGCTCCGTCTATTTTACCAATGTTCATTTCTCTTTCCACTTCTGAACACTTTTCTTTAATCCACTCTTCTTTCACCAGTTTGCACTTCCTGTTTATAGCATTTCTTAATTTCCGATAGTTCCTTTTACTTTCTTCATCACTAGCATTCTTATATTTTCTACGTTCATCCATCAGCTGCAATATATCGTCTGAAACCCAAGGTTTTCTACCGGTTCTCTTTATTCCGCCTAAGTTTGCTTCTGCTGATTTAAGAATTTCCTTTTTAACATTCTCCCATTCTTCTTCTACATTTTCTACCTTATCTTTTTTACTCAGACCTCTTGCGATGTCCTCCTCAAAAATCTTCTTTACCTCCTCTTCCTCAAGCTTCTCTAAATTCCACCGATTCATCTGACACCTTTTCTTCAGGTTTTTAAACCCCAATCTACATTTCATTATCACCAAATTATGGTCGCTATCAATGTCTGCTCCAGGGTAAGTTTTGCAGTCAACGAGTTGATTTCTAAATCTTTGCTTAACCATGATATAATCTATCTGATACCTTCCAGTATCGCCTGGCTTTTTCCAAGTGTATATTCTTCTATTATGATTTTTAAATTGGGTGTTGGCAATTACTAAATTATACTTCGTGCAAAATTCTATAAGTCGGTCCCCTCTTTCATTCCTTTTGCCCAGCCCGTATTTCCTTCCTTGCCTTTTCCAATGCTTGCATTCCAATCTCCAACTATTATTAAATTTTCATCTCCTTTTACGTGTTTAATTGTTTCATCAATCTCTTCGTATACACACTCTACCTCATCATCATCATGGGCGCTTGTAGGCATATAGACGTTAACAATTGTTGTCGGTTTAGGTTTTGATTTTATCCTTATTACAATGATTCTATCGCTATGCGTTTTGAAATACTCCACTCTCCTCCCTATCTTCTTGTTCATCACGAAACCTACTCCTGCCTGCCCATTATTTGACGCTGAGTTAATTACTCTAAAATCACCTGACCAAAAGTCGCCTTCCTCTTCCCACCGAACCTCACTAATTCCTACTATATCCACATTTGTCCTACCCATTTCCCTTTTTAAATTTTCTAGCCTACCAACCTTTTTCAAGCTTCTAACATTCCACGCTCCGACTCGTAGAATGTTATTTTTTAATTTTCTGGTGACCCCTTCCTTAGTAGTCCCCACCCGGAGATCCGAACGGGGGACTATTTTACCTCCGGAATATTTTACCAAGGAAGGCGCCTCCATTATTGCTATGTGAAAATGCAGAGAGCCACATTTTCTTGGAAAAAAAAGCAGCTGTAGTTTTCCATTGCTTTCAGCTGCGCAGTACTCAGAGGACTGAGTGATGTTGATACGGCCGTTTAAGTCGTCCTGACTCACGCCCCTAACAACTACTGAAAGAGCTGCTGCCCTCTTTCAGGAATCAGTCTCCCTCTTTCATCAGACATCAGTCCAATATAATGTGAACTATCCAACAAAAAGTAAACTGTATTTTGTGACACAAAGAATTGAAGTCGATTGTCTCTCTTTGATGTTTATTTTTCAATAAACATACCCTAATCTAGATGCATCAAATAATAAAGCTGATCATCAATGGTTTAAATAGTTTTTAAATGAGATTTAAAAATAATGAAATAATTTATCAAATAATTTTTGGAAATTAGAACTGTAAATAAACAAAAATCTGCAGATTGACTAAAAACATTCAATGATAACATTGAAAAAATGTTAAAAATGTATGTTTTCCTTATTTCTAAACTGAATATATTGAAGAAGAAAGAGGCAGATTTGCATCTTCCAGCCTGTCGAAGACGTTTTGTAAGTTTTGAAAATGCTCTTCTATAGAAAGACTGACAATTACATAATCCAAGTAAACTAGGCAAGATTCATAAGTTAATTCATAGGTCACATCGATTTCAAGGCCAAATCGCTATGGAAAGAAGACAATGATCTGTGTTTGGTGGGATCAGAAGGGTGTGATCTATTACGAGCTGCTAAAACCTGGCAAAACCGTTAATACTAAATGCTACCAACAACAAATGATCGATTTGAATCAAGCATTGCGTGAAAAACAACCAGAATATCAAAAAAGGCAACACAAAGTGATTTTGCTTCATGATAATGCAACATCACACACAGCAAACCCTTACTCACCAGACTTTGCTCCATCTGACTACAATTTATTTGCATCGATGGGATATGCACTTGCTGAGTAGTGCTTCACTTCTTATGAAAATGTACGAAAATGGCTCAATGACTGGTTTGCCTCAAAATAGCAACAGTTTTTTTGGCGTGGCATTCATAAATTGTCAGGGAGATGGGAAAAATGTTTAGCTAGCGATGGACAGTATTTCAAATAAAATATTTTTTATCATCTTCATACAATAAATGTGAATTTTCTATACAAAAATTCCGGTTTCATATTTATGCACCTGGTACATTAATGCAGCAAGTAAATCAAGATCTGCTTATTGTAAATATGCAGAAGGTGATATTGAGTAGCCTGATGGAACCATTTGTTTCTCTTCTGATTTGCAGAAAATTAGCATGCTGCCTAGACTGGATATATTTAGGCACGTACTATTTACTCCACAACTTACTACTTATCATCAGACATTCGCCCCTGTAGGGAAGAAAAGTACATTAAAGCTTTACTCAGTTCTTTGGCGCAAAGCAGTAAGCGGCCGAAATGAAGAAGATATCGAAGTGCCTTCTACATGTTTTTTAAAAAGTACAGATACCAGCAATTTTATTATATGGTTAGACAATTGCTCAAGCCAAAACAAAAATTGATGTTTTCTATCATTTCTAATAACAATTATTAATTCAGATGGGATAGTAGCTACTGAAATAACTACTTTTTATGCTGAACCTGGGCAATCATTCATGAGCGCAGACAGTTTTCATCATCAGGTGGAACTTTCATTAAAAAAACAAAAAAAAACTTATGGCTTCAGAAATTTTATAACTGCATTGTCTACAGCAAACTCATGCAATGTTGAAGCAGGTATGGATTATTATGACATTTACAACTGAAAAGATTACAGTTCAAAAATAGGTTAAAATATAGAAGTGAGAATGAATATTTGAAAGATATAGTGAAGTCAAATGGGGACAATTTTATTTACAATTTAAAAATGATTATGACAGCAGTTCTCCACATCAAAAATTAGATTTTTTGCAGAAAAGATTCACAAATATAATCCTCTTTCCTGAAGCACAGAAAAGTCCTTGTAGATTTCCTCATTAAAAAAGGGATAAAATTTAAAAAACCCTTCAGCGTATTATTCTATAAAATCGGAAAACAATTTGGAAAAATATGGCAATCTACTAAACTTAATTCAATCACTAGCTTTTAAAAGACAATTTAATTAAACATGTTACGTCAAACAAAAAGGAACAGAATTCATTTTATTACAGAATTCCTTTTACTTGTGATAAATAAAATTTTGACTTACGTGTTGAAGTATATTGTGTTCAAAAGTAATCTTTTTAAATATGTTAACCTTGTGGTAATAATTTTATTTCAGTATTCAAGAACTAATAAAAAAATTAAAATTAATATTTTTGAAGAGGTAATTTCAAAGATATTTCAATCTTTAAAATAAAATTTAGTTTTTTTTCAGTAAATATTTAAGTTATAGAAGGAAATTTCTTACTTGCTATAAAATACTATGTAGTACTAGATAGGAATGCATTTTTGTCAGTGGAAAATATATTTTCAGGTTCTGAAGGAAATTTTTCGTCTTCAAAATAGCTTCAAGAGGCTACACAAAGTTCCTTGTTTTTTGTGTGAATGGGATAGCAGCGACAGAGAAAATCATTGGTTAAGGAAAGATTGGTCAAAAAGAGCTTCATTAGAACCTGGAACCAAAAATGTGTTCCGAAAAGCTCTCATAGATTCGAATAAAGTTCTCCTTCCACCTCTGCATATCAAGTTAGGCTTGATAAGCAAGCCTTACCAAAAGAAGGTAAATGTTTTAAATACATCTGTGACAAATTTCCAATCTTATCAACTGCCAAACTAAAAGAGGGTGTCTACAGATCCTGGCATTAGAAAACTTCTCAAAGATGGTAATTTTGAGAAACAAATGGAAGTAGCAGAAAAAGAAGCCTGAGGAGCCTTTAAAGACATAGTAACCAAGTTTCTGGTTAATAAGAAGGATTCAAACTTGATCCTTCAAATGTCGATTGGCATTTGAAGTCAATTGTTCAGTACATGTTGCAGAAGTACAAAAATTTAGGGTGTTCCATGAGCTTGAAGGTTCACTTCCTAAATTCACATTTGGACTATTTTTCTGAAAATCTGGGTACCATTAGTGAAGAGATGGGTGAGATATTTCATCAGGATATAAAAGAAATGGAAAGAGATATCAAGAAAAATGGATTACTACGATGATGGCAGACTATTGCTGGATGTTACACCAAGATGAACTCTATAGAGAACACAGAAGCAAAAGTACGAAACAGAGTACAAGCCGTCCAATGAAACTCTGAAACATGGAATGAAATTTTAAGTATTTTACATACTTCATTAAAGTGGGTGAAGAGGGTGAGTGGTATCTCATAAAAATTAGTTTAAAAATGCACTATAATAGAAAAATTAGGCTTATTTTGTGGCAATTTTCATTGGAAATTAAGGGGTCAATGATCCCTTGCTCTCCTCTTCAGACCACTCAACTGTTTAGCTGAATGCATAGAATAAACCAAAACAGTGAATATATTATATTAATTTATTATTAAAAAAACATTTTATATCTATTTTATTGAATCACATTTCTGCAATTTTTTCAAATTTTTACAAATTTTGAAATTTGCAAAAAAATGTGATGGAAAAAATAAAGATTATTTTTGAATTCAGCGCTAAAAAATACATAAGATTCAATTATCAAAAATTAAAAAACACAACCATCGCAGGCATGTGTTATTATTATTGTCCTATTAGATGGATATAAATGTTTTCAGGTTTGGTAATAACTCAGTCTCTATCTTTTCCAACACAAACTTTTATTTTATTGTATGCACTATATCATATTTTATGAAAATTTCATTCTATGCTTTAAATAAGAAAAATGCTTAAACTGCAAAAATTTTGAAATAAATTTAATGTAGATATAAATAAAAATGTATAATAAACTATTAAAATAAAATTAAATTGGTAAACTTATATTATAGTGTTTCATACATATTCATTACTTTCTTCATTTAAATAAATTCTGTTATTTTTAATTCTATTCTGTGTTTCCCTTCTGCTTTACTTTCATTCAATATTCTGGCATTTCAAAATTTGTATTTTAAGAGACCCAGCTTTACCCACTGTTCAACTAATACACTTAATGAAACACAGGAAGCAAGTATTGAGGCCAGTCCATAGGCATAAAAACCTTAAGGTCCATCCCAGCCATAATCCCACAGGATATTTTATCTGAACACAACAATTACATTACTGACCAAAAATGATACGCTCAACAGCTGCATATAAAAATACCTTTCCTCCAGAAAAAAGAGAGCTACCAAGAAAACATACAGATTTAAAAAAAAATATCTTGCCATCTTCACAATTATGAGAATTGTAGAAGTATCCAGCATAATAATAAATAATAAGGTCAGACCTGCACTGAAGGTAAAGATTCGAGCTTCAATAATGATATTAATTATTATTATCTAGTAATTATTTTTAACTAGAAAAAATCTTGTGAGTCTATCGGGTTGAATAACATTGCAATGAAGGTATTTGGTTTTCATATCAATATAATTTTCTTCAGTTTTAGCACCACTGTAGTGGTCAATCATGATAGTCACTTTTCAAATTAACCAATCTGGTCTTGGTGATCAGTAAATTAGGTAGGAAAGGTGTCAAGATGTTCACAGAATATGAAGAATTAGGTTACATCATTACTGTTTTGTCAGACAATGCAAATTTTAAGTATTGTTTAGGTTAATGTCTTGTTACCAAGAAGCATTGAAAAATAATTATACAGAATTAGTCATCAGTAAAAATCTACATTAAAATATATATAAAATAAAGAGAAACAAACCAAACTAATAGTTAAAATCTGACATGACAAGGTATTTTTTTGTTTTTACTATATCATTTAAATAGTGGGTAAGTGAAAAATGAAAGCAATATGTTGATATACCAATAAATGTTAAGCATCAATAATTTCTGGGGAAGTATCATAGACTTGATATGGATTTTCTGTTCAACAAATGATTTTCTTTCCATAACATCATTAGTGGGATTCAATTATTAAGAAGAAAACTCTACTGTTATTCCAGGAAAATATTCTACTGCAGTGAGGGTTTCTGCTGAATTCAGATTCCACTGTATACAATAAATCAAAATGTCAAGATGTTCAATAAAATGCGACTGCAATAAACAATAGAAGCAAGTAAATAAACCATAAAAAATATATATTTAAAATGACCAAATAAAAATATAAGAACACAATGAAATTATTAACAAAATTTTTTTTTACATTTAAAGTAAACATTGTTTAAATAATAGAAAATGAAAAATTAACTTACTAAGAATAAAATAAGGCAATGATACCAGTAGTTTAATACTTAATAATATCATGCTTCATGGCGGAATATTGCATCCAAACCTGTGAAGAAACACACAACATGGAGGAAACATTTAAAAACAAAGCAAAAAAATAAATAACACTCTTAAATTCAGTCAAGTGAATCCAGTTGAGAGTGAAACAGCCTCATAAATGAGAATGAAGTAATTAATTTTATGGATAGTACACTTCAGTGAGGAAAAAATAGGAAAAATACAAACATGTTAGAATAAAAGATTAACATTATAAATCTAACCTCTTTGCACATTGTTGTCAAGACGTTGAATTTCTGAATTTAAAACAAAAGCAAGGTAAGTTAATGTAATTATCCAACATATTAAAATTGCTGATGTTATAGATGCTATCAGTAGCCGAGTAGTAGTGCTGGTTACACAACCTCCACATCCTGGGCATCTAAAATCAGTAGCCGGAGCCGAACCTCTGTGTAATGCTGCTCTAGTAATATTTCTGTGTTTCCTAAAAACAAAAACACAAAAGCTTACGATAATTTTTTATTATAAGACTAGCTGCAGGGCGTGCCTAAGGCACCCCTCTGCAGCTAGGCCGTCCGGGCGTTTTGCCCTGGCGGACGCGGCGTCTCGGAATGGCATTATTAGGTGTACAAAATTGATTACCTCTTGTGTAAAAATATATATATTTTTTTTTTAATGATAAAAATTGATATAATGAAAGTTAAATTAGAAATTTAAATCTGAAACTAACGAATCGGGATTTTCCACTAGTGATAGGTACGTTCCAGTGACTACTTTTTGGTTATTTCATTATTTTATGAAGAAAAACACTCACTCACATAAATAAAAAATATTTAAAAAAGAATTTTAAAACACCATTCTTAAATTAAACGGACTGAAAGGTAAAAAATAATTTTAGTAGGGTATCTCAAGAGATACCAGTGACTGCCTGTTGGTGACGGCATTAGATGGATTTGTAACGGGGAGGAAAGCAAGAAGTCAGAGACGAATGAAAATGACAGACAGTATAAAAAGGGAAGAAGTTCCTATAAAATGAAACGGATAGCACAGAATGGAGTACGGTCAAAGCCGCCTTCTAAGGTCGGATCGGTACGTTTTACGGTGGGTGAGTGCAATCGAAATATAGGGCTAAACGATTTAATTTCCGTATAGCCAAGATTCGGTCGATCAAGAGTGTACTCGATGCGTTAAATAGTTAGAGCTCGACCTGCTGATAGACACGCCGTTTGAATCATGAAAATCGGACGGGCAGTTGTCGAGATATTACTGTGGCACCCCACGCACCCCCTCCTCAATTTCCGAACTGCCCCCCGACGGCACTTGAAAATAGTATCATCCGACGGATACCACTTGGAGCGGATGGCGTATGAAGAAGAAGGGGGGCGAAAAAATTTTTCAGAACGCTAGAACCGACCGTTTTCGAGATATTTGCGATTTTCGTCCGAAAGTTCGGATCCGGTTAAAAAGTACTAAATTTTCCCAAAACTTCGATATATATCGTTCGTTATATATACGGTATATCGATATATAATAACAAAACAAGTATACAATTTTATTTTTTATTTTTTTTTTTTACTTTCCTTGTTAAACACCCCCAATATCACTGACCTCCGTCGTCAGGCTATGCACAGTGATGTCGGAGTGTCGTGGCAGTTGACTGCCCCCCCGTCTTTCCCGGTCCTGTGGGCGTCCTTCCATTTTATTGAGGAACGCTGACCTCCCTTCTGGACAGCCAACGTACCCCTCGCTGAAAAACAAGTATACACCCGACCACCACGAAACAAGTACTAACGAATCGGGATTTTCCGCGAGTGATCGGTAGGTACATTCGGGTCTTAAGCCAAAGGGGATGCACACACAGACACACATAAAATGACGTTTCGTAGGGTAGGATAATTCTATGTAAAAATAAAAATAATCTGTGGTAAGAACATAAATACTGATGAGCATATAATTACATATACAGTGTTAAGTGTATAAGATAAAATCATAACCAGGTTTTAGCTGATAAAAAAAAAACAGGAATTTTTTAATTTGATATCATTCATACAAATAATAAATTCCATATTCAAAAAAATATGATTTTCAATAACTTTGAAGTGGAAGAAATTTATGCTAGAAATAACACAAAAAGGATAACATTTTAAAATAATATATTCATAACCGGCATTTTATAAAATTGTGGTAAACAAACAAAAAAAAAAATTAATATCAAATTCAGAGCACATAAGTCACAATGCTTGGTTTTTAAAGAGAAAAAGGACTGGAAAAGGAATAAATCATTAAAGACATAGTTCTAACATGAATTTTATTTAACTTTCTAATATCAAGATTTGCCAGAAAACTGTGCAAATCATGTTTTTGTTACTGTTTTAAATCAGTATATTTAAAAATTAAATGAAAATGACAAGGTATGAACATAACAAATTTTAAAAAAATCTTAAAACATAACTTTTCAAAAATGGAAAAGCCAAGTAATCATGATGCTAATACTACCAATTTATGAAAAGGTTTTAGAAAAAAATAATCAGATTTCAGACAGAAGATTCACATTCTAATAATTATAAACTACAGCAGACACAAATACAGTGCAGTTTCAACATTAAAGGGAGCTCAAGTTTTCTTCAAGTAAAAGCCAAAAATTGTATGTATCTATCATCTGGTGTTCTACTTGATGTCAGGTCCCTTATGCCACCACTATCTCCATCCATTTTTGTTCAAACCTTCTCCTTTGTTTCCTTGTGTTTTCAATCTAGAACTCATTAATTAACTTCACCTTCTTTCTCACATCCCACATCCTTTTTCCTTCTACTTATCCTTCCAATGTAGTTGTCAAGATTCGATTTCCTAACCCCAAGTCCTTACCAGTTTCCTTTTCTTTTGTACACTTCTCATACAAGTGCTCTTTTTTCTTTAATCCTATTCATTACTTCTTCATTCCTCAATTTATCTATCCATCCTACTTTCTCCGTATCCGCATCTCAAAAGCTCCAATCCAGTTCCTCTAACTCATAATCCAAGCTTCATTTTGATACTACAATACGCTCCATTCATAACATTTGGAAAACTCTTCCTTAACTCTAAGTACAGACTTTTACTACACAGTAATTCCTCTTCTTAATGAGAAATCTTCCTCTGCTATCATTATCCTTCCTTTTAATTCCATTGTCACTTTTCATGTCCTTTGTCGTCATAGCACCAAAATAACTGTAATTATATACTTTTTCTATTCTTTCTTTACCTATCCTTACCACTAAAACCACTTTGTTATTTAATTCCATTAGTTTAGTTTTCCTACGTTAGTTTTCATTCTGTACTCTTACATTCCTTCCTCCAGGGCATTTAAGAATCTTAGAAATGCTTGTGTCCCATACCTGGAATGACCATATCATCAGAAAACATTATGCATCTTATTTTTCATTCTCCTACACTTCTCTTTCCTCTAATATACTCTTTATTATATCTTTAATATAAATGTTGAACAATGTTGGTTAAAGGCAGCATCCTTGCCGAATACATCAACCAAGACCCAGTCGGTCATAATCTTATTTAATTTTATTGCTGCTGTTTGTCTCGTATAATTCTTTAATTAACCTTCTGTCTTTCCATTCTTTTATTCTTCTTCCTCTCTCTAAATTCTAAATCATCCTTAGTAGCCCAATCTAGTAGCATCTCTGGTTCTTTTCCTTTTCTGAAGTTAAACTGTTTTCCCTGCATTATTTTCCATCATTGTTCAGTTTATTCCAGTACCAGATTTCTTTGGACTTTAGTACCATTACAATTTTCACAAGTCTTCTGGTCATTCTTCTTTACAGTATATTACACAGTATGTTACACAGTTCACTATTTCTTCCACACCTTTTTTATTTAAAAATTTATAAAAATCCAAGTCAAGTTCATCTACTACAGCCACCTTTTATTCTTCATTTCTTTAACTGCTTACTGTATTTCACATTTTAATATCAACGGTCCTTTATCCACTTTAGCTACCTCCTATTCCGTTTCTACATCCAATTTCTCAGGTTTCTCCCTGACATGTACAGGTCCTCCATGCACTTATTCTATCTTTTATTTACTTCTTTCTCCTCATGTAGCACTTTACCATCCTTATCCTCAGTATCTCTTTTAACCATCCCTTTCCATTTATCCCATGTAATGCTGTTTACCTTCTTACGCATCATATCGCAGCACCAGTTTTTGCATTCAATCATCTTTCCCTACCCATTTTTGTTTCCCTCCTTAACTTACTGTTTAATTTGTAATACACTGCTCTTACATTTCCTCCTTCCTTTTTTTTAATATTGTATTTTTCTTTAATTCTTTTACCATTTCTGTCGTTATCCATGGTTTCTTGGTTGCAGTATTTCCCTCATAATACCTTAATTCTTCTTCTATGTTTTTACTGTAACATCTTTTATTCTTATCCAGGCCTCCTCACTATTCTCATTTTCATTTTGCTTTCTTAAATCACTTTAGCTGGTTTTCACCCATTTTTTCCTCATCCAATTTCTTCAACTTTTCTATGTTCCATTTCTTAACTACCATCACTTTCTCTACCCTTATTCTTTAAAGTTACTCTCATTCCCATCATAAGTAGCAACGATATCTATTGACATCTGCAGTTGCAGATGTCAATGTCAGTGGATTATCAGTTGATAATCCACTGACTTTCTTAACAGCTATCCTATACTTTTCATCTACTAAGGTACAATCTACTACCTGTTAGTGCGCTTTGTCTCAAAGGAACACCCATGTATATACCATCCTTTTATGGTTTTTGAACCACACCATCCTTTTATGGTTTTTGAACCACACCATTCTTTTATGGTTTTTGAACCAAGTGTTGATTATAAATAATTTTTTCTGTTGGCAAAATTCTACTAACCTGTTTCTCCTTCACTCCTTATTTCTAAGCCATATTGTCCTACTACACTTCCTTCTTTACCTTCTCCAACCTCAGCATTCCAGTCTCCCTTCAGTGCCTTACAGCAAGCAGTTCTTTCCCAATCTATTACATCCTCAACACTTTCATACAAATCAATACCATCTTCTTCATAATTTAATCTTTACATATATACTTGTAATATAACTAAAACTTTTGGTAGCATCCCAATCCGACAACATTTTCTTTTTACTGTTCAGCCTCCGGGAATTACCATTCAGATATTACTTCAGAGGATGAATAAGGAATGAATGAATGTAAATGAAGATGTAAAGAGATGTATGAATGTAAATGAAGTGTAGTCTTGTGCAGTCTCAATTCGACCACTCCTGAGATGTGTGGTTAATTGAAACTCAACCACCAAAGAACACCAGTATCCACGATCTAGTACTCAAACCCATATAAAAGTAACTGACTTTACTAAGACTTGAATGCTGGAACTATCGACTTCCAAATCAGCTGATTTGGGAAGACGCGTTCACCAGTAGACCAAGCCGGTGGGTTAGCATCCCAGTCCTTGACAACATTAATCTATCATTTATGTAACATACTTTCTGAACCAATTTTATTTCCTATAATAATAATTGCCACCCTTTTTTTTCTTTCTTTTCATTTTTTCTTTTTTTCCAAGTAGAATATGATAAATTCTTCACTTTTCAATTCATCTTGTCCTTCCCATCAAATATATCCACTTTATTTTCCTTCATTTTCCTTTTGAGATTCTCTAACTTTCCACTCTCTAACAAAGTCTTGACATTCCAAGATCCTATAAGCAATCGGTT
Source organism: Lycorma delicatula (assembly GCF_047948215.1). Taxonomy (NCBI): domain Eukaryota; kingdom Metazoa; phylum Arthropoda; class Insecta; order Hemiptera; family Fulgoridae; genus Lycorma; species Lycorma delicatula. Next base: position 199,279,578 of record NC_134457.1, on the reverse strand, counting down.
TTTTAACTTCTTTCCTTGCTTCTTTCTGAGATCCAGATGAGAAGCTATTTTAACTTGCAACATTTAACAGAAGAAATCTGCACCATAGCATAATGCAAGAAATTTTCACTAAGATCTTCAATACACTGATTTTCCATTGGCTTCTGTATTCCAATCCTTTATTTCCTGAAGAAGTTCCTCTGTTTTACTTTTAGTTTTCCATCCCCAGAGAAATAGTGCCCTGTACTCACCACTGCTCATTCGTCTTCTGAGAAGACCATTGGCACTTGTAATGGGGGGAACTCCTAATACTGAGAGTAACCAACCCCTACATTTATTAGTCTCTGTATATATTAATGTATACAATCTTAATATATATACATCATTGCCACCTCTCAACCACAGGGAAGTGAATATCCGGATTTTCTCTTGACTGAATCTTGAACCTTAAAAGCATTTCCTTAATTCTCAAGTAATTTTTTAAAGAGGATCTAATCTATGATGTAAAAATTAAAAGCAGATCAAACATCAAACACAACTCCAAAATCTTTACGAAAATCAAACTTCTGAAAATCACTGAATATTTATAAGATACAAATCATGAAGCCCAATTACTCTAGTACTAATAACAATTAGTACTAAGTACTAATTTATAATCTAGTACACTAACATGCATTTATATCTATGGATGTACTAAAAAAAATTTACTTTGCATTTTACCTTAACAAGTAATAGTATTCACCGCTACCAAACCAGACAACAAACCAATTTTCATATTATTCATTCACCAATAACTTTAATTGTTGATTCAAATATAAATAAAAATATAGAAAAAAAATATAATGGAATAATGAATGCATAATGTACATAAAAAAAATAATCTTATCCAACATATTTTAATCTATAGTCACCAATGAACTGTTATCTAATTTATTAAATAAATATATTGAATTCTAAGCTAAAACTTGAATGAATATAATTAGCGCATTTCCTTTACTTCTATATTCTGTTATTCTTTATTCTGTTCATTTTTAATTTCACTCCATCATAATTTACTTTGTTGGAGCATAATATAATTATCAACAACATAGCAAAATGTATAATGAATATCATTAAAAGGGTTTTAATAAAATAAATAATAATAAAACATTCTTAAACAACGTAAAATGGCCATGAAGTAAAATTCCAATAACACGTTCTTTGAGAAAAATAAAGGGAGAATAGCAAGAATATTATAACAGTTTAATGATTAGGTACATTCATCACATTTATTTTATAAAAATAAATTAATATTAAACATAAATGAATGCTCTTTTATTCTGTGTCTCCCAATTTTTTTCCTAACATCATCAGTGTTAACCTACATTATTTAACTTACTACAGGGTAAACCAATCCAATAAGGATATAAAATACAGATATCTGTTTTATAATTCCTCTAGGTAACATTATGTTAAAAAATCCAAAGTTTAGCAAATATTAGTTTTATATAATGTAGTGCAGTGATTCCCAAAATTTTCGGAGTCGCAGCGCCCTTTTTCAATTAAAATTTTTCCATGGTGCCCTACCCTAAGTAAAAGTATGGCTACTCATAAGTAAGAGATAAAAGTAAACAAAACTCGTGTATCTTCATTATTACTTTATTAAAATTAAATTAATAATTATAAATTGTTTTGGTTCAATTAATTATGAAGCTTTTACAATATTTCACGGTGCCCCTGTGAAGAGGCCATGGTGCACTGTGTGTGTGTGTGTGTGTATACACACACACATTATGGCCTATATATATATATATGTGTGTGTGTGTGTGTGTGGGTGTGTGTGCGTGTGTGTGTGTGTGTGTGTGTGTGTGTGTGTGTGTGTGTGCATGATCGCATGTGTTAACAAGTAGTAATGTTTATTTACATATTTTTGGTGTGTTTTATAGATGTGTTATTCAGCCAGTAAGAAGGCATGCTGCAAATACAATATAAGCCTCAAAGACATATATATGCAATAATGTATACAATATGAGAAAAACTGTGAGATTCGAATAGTCACAGTTTTGGAATAAACCATAACAGACTCATGAAGTATAAATCATAATGCAGAGAAACTGGACAAATTATAAAAACATAGGCAAGTTTTAATAACTGTGCATGCACACTGAGTTACAAGGTCAATAGCTGTATAGAACTCATTAGTTACCATGACTATTGTGCAGAAAATGATTTAATGTGTTTTGTGACTTGCCAATTTTAAGTCAGTTGTACTTATTAGGCATGAATAGCATCAAATGTTCAGTCTCAGATGCGACTGTTGAAGTTGTGTGGACAAGTCAAAAAAAATCAGCAAAAGTATTCTGTACAGTTATGCTTTCCAAAAACAACTGTTCACAATATTTTAAAAAAGAACTATGTTTTACTGTAATAAAATGCAGGTGTTATTCACAATTCATCCACAAGGCAAAATTAAACAATTTTAATATGCTAAATACATTCTGGATAGATTGATCTAGATGAGAGTGTTTAAACAAGTATATTTTCAGTGATAAAATTACATTTCATGTTTTGGGACAAGAGTACATTAACATGAAGTTAGAATATAGGGTTCTGAATCTTCATATTTCATCATGAAACATAATGAGACAGAGTTATTGGTCACTTTGTTTTTTCTGAAAAACTCCAATGGAAAACAGGTTCCTGGATATGTTAAAAGGGTGTGCAAATAAAATGCATGGACGCACAAAAAAGGAAAAAAATTTACCCAAATATCGATCAAGTATTTAAATATACTTCTTACAGGCAAAAGGTGAATAAGAAATAATAATAAATCCACTGAACAATATAAAACTGAAAAATGATTATATATTCAATTCATTTTCAAACTGAAAAAGATGTTGCTAATTAGTTCCAAAAAAAAATAATAATAATAATTAACAGTAGAAGAAAAATAACTCTAGTTTAAAGGAAGGAAATTAATACTTAATAATCTTAAATAATGAATGAATTATATTAAATATAATTGTATAATTTATGTTAAATTAATTTATATAAAATGTTTTAAAATCAATATGCTGTAATACTAATGTAGTTTATTTATACAATATAGATCAATTAATTGTATAATAATTTCCACTTACCAACTATTTTTATTATTATGTCCGAGCACTTTCGGATATTAATCCATCATCAGGAGCATTTATGTGTTATGGATTATAATTATTTCCTTCATGAATAAATATATTTTTTAAAAATAAACATGATAAATACAACAATTGATCGTCTAATGTAAAAATAATGTAGACGTTACCCGTCATGTCAGTATGAAGCCCTCAATTGTTATGTATCCCTAATAAAAATAGTTGATAAGTGTAAATTATTATATAATTACTTTATATTTATATCAACAGGCCATGATTAATAATAAAATTAATATATATCAGTGATGTCATTAAAATAAAACATAAATAATATACAAATAAAAACAGGGAATTAAAAGTAACTAAAAAATTATAATACAAACTCAAAATACCTACAAGAAAGAATAATCTAAACTTTACTCATTGTCCAAATAAGACAAGTTGTAAATGGAGAATGAAACGGTGTACTGAATGATATTTGTTATGATTATGATCAACTTAGTCATATAAACAGAGAATAGCAAAGACCATAAAGGAGATGTCGAGTGCTCGCATTTCTAAGTGAGAATCAAACAGAAGACCCTGCCAGAGCATTACTATTTTAAAACAAAAAGAAAAACCTAATTATATTATAGGACCCTTTATAACCACGTACATCCCTCGACCAACTAAAATACAGGGCTAAGTAACAAAGACAAGTTTAATCTGTAAATCACAACTCTATAATAATAAGACTAGCACTTATTAGCTTTAAAACATCATACTTTATACTTTTCAGTATTCTAATGTAATATAACACTAGAAAATTGCAGCTATATAGCAATTTTAGCAATGATGTTAAACGAAGTGATAACTTCATTAAGGAAGTTAGCTGTTAGGGAGAAGTAGATTTATTAATACATCTTTTTGCAACAAATAAATAAATATATATATATATATATATATATATATATATATAGATTGATTGATTAAAGGTCTACCAATGACAACAGGATTTTAAAATAGTAAATTAAAACATTATAATTACACATGAAGAAAACATTATTATAAGAAACCAAATAATAACCTTTTAAGTCTTTTTTTCTTCGGCGATATCACAAGTTCTGGGGTTTCAGAAGCTGAGTCACTGGTATACATTGATAAAAGCTGGTATGAATCTTTATTATTATTACCCATTTACACAATACTAAAGAGCACACCATTTCAATTCAACGATTAATTTTATCGTAATCGTACTAAATTCGCAATTAAATATAATTATCGTATTGTAGTAGATTAAACTAGAGGGGATAAATGTCACTAGCAACCAAACAAACCACTTTTGTTTGATTCCTGAAATTTCACTTTTAATTGCTGAAATCACTGCATTACCATAATAATATTTGTATATCTTAATGGAATTTCACTTTATAAATTCACTCTTAATTCCTTAGTAACTTTAATAATGAAATTATATACATAAGGTTAGGAACACATAACCTAAAACATTGACTAATGAGACGTTGTAATGATAATATTACTATCGATACGTTGTTATCGATAAACACGGAGTGACTGGAGGCAGCAAGGAAAAATTTTATGTATAAATTTCGTGTTCCTCAATTTCTGATTAATAAAGACTAGAAATTTAGTTTCGCTAATAAGGATCTTAAATAATTTTTATTCTGCCTAAGAATTAGTAAAAATTTATTTTATATACACGTTTATTTTAAGACAAGTTGTTACCATGCAGTGAGTTGCATTTCGAATAATGGCGTTATTAGCGGATTTAAAATATTCCCGCTCTTATTATTTACAAGAAGGAATATATTTTTTAACAACTTAACAGTTATTCATGACAATACATTTAAAAATTAAATTTTCACACTGTAAAATATATTTTATCGATGTAACTCAAGAAAAGACTTTTTTTAAGACTTTAAAAAAACAAATTGTTTTTTATGAAGCTTTAATGTAAATTTATGTAAGTGGTCTATTATGCATTCTTATTAACATGTAGTACATTTATATTGAAGGTTATTTGTATTTCTTATGAAAGTGAATTTCATATAATGAAAAAGATCCTTCATTTCTTAAAATAATTTATTAACGTTCTTAATAAAACCATGACTTCTCTCTTTTTGTAACTACAGTAACAGTTATAACTTAGTTATACTTTGTACCTAAAAAATTCATGAGATTAAAAATGTGTTAGAATTATAGTTTCAATTTAAAACTCAAATGTTTAAAAAAGAAAATAAGGTATTACTGAAAACAAAAAACCTGAATACAGTACAGCCTGTGTTAAAATATTAAGCATTTTATTTTGAATGGTGAAATTTAATTTTTTTAAATCAGTTAACAAATAACCGAGTTATGGCAGAAAATTTTGTGTCTGTTTTCATGTTCTCCACTTTACGTTCAATTTGATTAAATGTTGTTTTTATAAATTGTTAATTCTAATATTGTAAATTAATATCAAATTAATTAATAATTTTCTCACAATAGACCTAATAACTAAAAAAGTAAAACAACTACCTGTGATAATCTTATGTTAATTGTTGTAGAACATTAGGTTTTTTAAAAATAAACAGTTAACAATTGTTAAAAGTTATAAGAGATGTTCAAAGTGCCCACCATTAGAAATTGCACAAGTCTCCAATTCATTTTCTGAGAGATTGTCTTAACTGTTAAAAAATTCCGGCAATATTCCTAATTTCTTGAGATCTATCTTGGATTCTTTGTTGAAGATTGTCAATGTTGAGTATTAGAGTTGAATAAATAATTTGTTTCAAATGGCCTCACAGATAGAAGTCAAGAGGGTTTACATCAGGTGATCAGGCAGGCCAGGGCATTGGCCCTCCACAACCTATCAATTTTTCATGGAACGTTTCATACAGGACATGATACCAACTGACTGAAATGTGCTGGAACTCCATCATGGTGAAACCACATATTTCCTCTTAATTGTAGAGGTTCCAAAAAATGTAGAATATTTTCAGCAAATAAGCAAGCTAATTTTCTCCATTTAAATAATTCGGTAGAATGACAAAACCCAGAAGATAGTCATTAAAAATACTTGTCTGTATGTTCAGGTTCAATCTTTGTTTATGGCTAATTTGGAAGGTACCATGAGGATTCTTGTCGCTCCAGATACGCTGGTTGTGATAGTTTTTAACACCAATCCTGTTGAAAAAAAGCTTCATTTTTACATTGTTAACATGATCAGCAGTAATAGTCACTGTGTAAAATTATTCTTAAGTGAAAAATTAATATCAATTGTTTTATTATAAATATTATGTTAAATTGTATTGTGAGAAAATTATTTGTTAATCTGATGCTAATTTACAATATTAGAATTAACAATAAATAAAAACAATTAATATTTAATTGAACTGAATGTAAAGTGGAGGATGTGATAACAGACACAAAATTACAACATCAATTTTCTGCCATAACTCAGCTATTTGACAACCGACTTTAAAATATAAAATGTCATTTTGTTCAAAATAAAAGGCTTAATATTTTAGCAAGAACAAACATTTTTACAAAACTTATATTTATGAAGATATAACGGGTTGAAAAATAAAAATATCTGCCATTTTGTAATTTGTGAAGATATTTAAGTCCTAATTTTTTGCTAATTTTAAAACTTTATTACGAAGATGTTTACAAAATATTAATGTGATTCCTCTATCTTGAAATATAAATTGTTATATAAAAATAACAAAATGGTGGACAGTGGGAGAACAAAGGAGAAATTGCCATTTTTCCTAAGAATACTTTTTGTTTAGTTTTACAAGTAGAATCCAAAAAAGTATAACCAGCTCACCATTTTAGAAACACTCTGTGTGTGTGTGTGTATATATATGTATGTATTGTATGGTTTTACAAGTATACAAAGTATGCACAATCAGATGGAAATGTCCAAATTTGACAACCAGTCCAGAGCACTCAGGGACTCTTGATGTAGAGTTCCAAGATCACTGTCAAATGCTCAAAGTGGGCACTTCGTAATAACATGTTCTATTGTCTGCTCTTCTGCTCCACAGTCACAGTCATAGTCAGCAGATGGATGGAAACACCACCACCTCTTCAAGGTGTAACCACACCTCACTTGACCCATCCTAATGCAGTTCAGGTTTGATGTGGTAATTGAAATTCCTCAAACTTCTTTGCTGAATCTTGAACCAGGTGAGCATTGTTGGGTGGGTGTTCATTCCAGCATTATCACCACTTGGAGGCCATGTCAACAGACTCATTTATGAAAGGAGTATATCAAATATAAAACAGTGGCAGCTCATACATAGGCACTGTGGAACTGCAGCATCCACTATTTCCACTTGATATTATTGATAACATTTAATATAATGAGTCCTTTTTTCTTTAATTCTTTTTTAAATTTGTACAATATATAATCCTTAAGCTTAATTCAGTAAGCCATCCCCCACTTTATGAAAAAAAATACAAAAATCTTTGTATGTAACTGTATGCTTTACAGTTCCACAGCATGATGTTTGGCTGTTGTGCGCATGCACACACAGGAAGCTGCAAGGAAGAGAGAGCACTGTTGCTCCCGCAGTGCTGGTGGAAGGTAGTTTTTTTTACTCCACATGTGATCAAGGAAAGAATTATTGATCTTTTTGTGCAAATTAAAACAAGAAGAATGGATTTCATTTTTAAATGAATAGATCAAGCTTGAACTGTAACAATTTAGGTTGAAGTAAGTAAAAAAGTGTTTGATTTTATTCTTTTAGGATTGTATCAAGTTTCTGAATAAATTTTCTTTTTATACATGTTTGTTTCCTTTTACAGAATTTTAAAACAAAGGCTAAAAATTTTCTGGAGCAGCACCCCAACTAATTTTAGCTACAAGCCGCCACTGATATCTAATATGAAGAAAGAAAAAAAATCATGTGTCTGATTGTGTAATTCTCAAGATCAGTAATTTGCTCTAGGCGCTTCATGGCTACAAAATTCTTTTTTTAATTTTTTCCATATCAATTAAAGAATTGATAGTTTTAAAAATATCCTTGAATATTAAAACTGTTTACCTCATACCATATCTACTACGTTAATTGCTTAAATTAACATGACTTTTATCTTTGTCCTTTTACATTATTTTTTCATTTTATTTATTTGGGAATGATATTTAAATTATATCTTTGAAACTTATAAGTATTAATTTATTAATTAAATATCTTTTTTAAGGTCAAAATATAATTACTTACCAGATACTTCTTGTGAGGATGAAGTTTATGCTTTAAATCAATTGGAATTGCTCCAGCAACTTTACTAGAAGAATTTACAGAAAAGTGTAAAATACTTCATTAAAATAGAATTAAAAGTATAAGGTTACCAATAAGTCATCATAGCCTATTAATACAAAAAAAAATAAAATAAAATAGTTATATGAAATAATAGACAATCTACATGGAAACAATAAGTAAAATCAGTAAAGTTGAGAATCTAGTACAGTATGTTAAACAATAATACAGAAAATTCGGCTTGCCTAATTAGTAAACCTGCTTAAAGCTTTACAGAATAATATTTTTCCATAAAAGATGTTTACACCTGTTAAATCAAATTAATTCACTTTTAAATATATTAGTGTAAGGTCTTTTAGATGTTAAGCAGTTTATTATAAATAAAAACCGAAGCATAATGTCATTTCTCATAAACCAAATTATTTATTTATAAAGTAACTGTAGGCTAATATCCATTTACAAGTAATTTATTTTCTCTTTTGATGAATGGTAAATGTTAAAACATTTTTTAACATATGAAAAATGCCACCTTGACCAGGATTTCACACCCAGAACTAAATGGATGAAGGCACAGACACTATCATTAAAGCCCTAAATAACACATGGTTTTTTTTTTTAATATAATTAAATCTTTTTTTGGTGTTGGTTGGTTTTATACTTCCTCAATTCCTTTCTGTTCTGTGCTAACCTTTTAACAAAGAATTACTGTGTGCTACATCTATACTCTCTGGTTCATACAGTATTTGTTTTCCTCTACAGATTTTATCCTTTATATTTCCTTATATTACCAAATTAACAAAAACCTGGACTTCTTAAAAAAACTATTATCTACAAATTTATTTCATCATCATTATTTCACAAATTTTTCTTCTGTCCTACTCATCTTCAACAGTCCACTAACTTTTCAACATCATCATCTCTGACAATAAATTTCTATTCTTTTCCTTTTTGTGCTGTCCATGTTTGCTACCATAAAGCTGTGTAAATATTGTTTTAAAAATCTTCCAATTCTCAGATCCAAATTTGAACAGGAAGACTTTCTTCCATGAAAATTTACTTGCTTCAACCACTCTGCTTTTGAATTCTACTTACCTTGACCTTGTGGCTGTATTATCTAAACAGCAAATTCTACAACTTGTAATAATTCCCTGTCATAACTATTAATTCTCATTTTACTCTCTCCTGACACACTTTATTACACTTCATTTATTTTGAAATTCAAATAGTTCTAAAATCTAATTTAATATAAATAAAAGTTGTTCCTTTTTAGGATTCAATGACTAATTAGACTCATCTCTGAGGTAACATATAAAGGTTTAAATCATTTGAAAACTGGTTAATACAGAATTCTGCAATGCTAAAAATCCATTTCTCAAAATCAAAAACAGTAATTAATTGGTTATCAGCTTGAAGTCGTTGATATGAATAATTTTTTTTAATAAAAAGAGGAAGGTTCATGGAAATTTGAGGATTTCCAAATTTATTACAAACTGCTAGCAATTTCTGTAACCCATTTTTTATTTTTATATTCTGAAACCCAACAATGTAGTAATTAGTTCAAGATACATACCTCAGACAGCTGTAAACATTGGTGTAAAAAATATCCAATAATCAATTAAGATGCTTCAAAGCAAAGCAATATGATGTGAAGTATACCGAAAGAAATCATAGTCAGTCTTTAAAAAGTTTATCATCTTACAAAACACAAACATTTCACAAAAGGGCAATGGCAATAAAAATATTATTATATTATTAATCAATGTGATTATCAGTGCTACATTTACCTGAAAAGCACATTACTGTGATTTTAATCTCATTTTAAGAGACATAAAACACTTAGAGTAAATGGTCTTTTTAACTGCTAAACATGTAATTTTCTAACCTTAAGTAATTACTATCTGAATTCTATAGAGTTTATCGATATATGGTATGATAGTTGGATTATCTACAAATACAAAGGAAAAGGGCTGAGGACATCTGAGGCACACAATATTATTCTACATTTATCGATTTTATAAGATTATCAAAAGTAATATTTAAATTTAATTATTTAAAATTCTTTTTTAATGATTTCAACTTGATAAAATTTTTCTCTTTTGCAAACATACAGTAGCGAACAAATTAATCTGAACAAAGGAATTTTTGTACTGTAGAGTGAATTTTCATTCTGTGGCAGACTGCTTGCTGTTTCAGGTAATGTTATTACTTACAAATAGAATAAGTGGTTTTTGTGCTTTTATAATTCATTGTCAATTAGTTTTTGGTGACCTTGTGAGTTTCTGTTATAAGTTTGTTTTTCGTTTCTAGTTAATACAATGGGTATAACCCCATGAAAGTGGTAAAAAATTGTTGCCCTGTCCCAACATGCACAAATGACTCAAAGACAGATTGCCAGTGAGTAGTGTGGGATTAGGTACTGCAAATGAAATCGTTGAAAGGTTTAAGGAAACAGGTTTCGTCTCTCCAAAGAGAAAAGGAAAATGTGGATAGAAAAAGAAATCCACATCTACACAGGATCAATTACTAGTAAGAAAAAGCAAAATTAATCTGTGATTGTCAGCAGTTGACCAACAGGGACCAGCAGTTGAACAGGGATTTGAGAGCCAGCAGGACTAATGTTTCTGATATGACAGTTCATAGAAGATTGTTGGCAGTGTGAAGGATTGCCTGGAAAGCTAAAGAGAAGCAGTTACTGACACACCATTCGGCTACACCAGCTTCGTGAAAATAAAGAATGGACTCCCGACCCCAAAGGGGGAAGACACCCACCTTGTGACGTTACCAGTTGCCACACCACCCCCTCTGTTCCAAGCCCTGAGGGGCTTTACATCTCACAGTCATCAGCCAGGCCTCGGTCAGGATGCCCCCAATGTAAATGCCTCAACAGACATTTGCATCAGAAAATACACATCAAATTTTGCCTTCACATAGGCCTCAAACGAACATCTTCACATCAAACCTAACATAATTCCCTAAACTAACTAACCGAAACCGCGAACCCCGCGCCTAGTACAGATTTGACAACACCGTTCGTGACTGTGAATACCTTAGAAAACGAACTCTTTTAAACTTAAATCAGTGATATGGTATATGCTTTACTCATAGCAATGAAAATTGTGTTTTACGCAACATAGAAATTTAGACCTACACCCAAAAAAGTCGACCAGTTTAGGTCATCTAACAAGGGGAACGCAACCTCATTCCGGTCCGCACAAGAGCCGGGGACAAACCCCGCATCACCACCCGGACCCATCATGGTGTCTCGCCTGGCATTACCAAGTCACGATCAGGACCACCACAGGCGGAGGGAAGCCACGCCCCCACAGTCGCGCGGCTACCATACCCCGGCAGCGCAGCCCCAAATCGAATCACAAACAATACCAATATAACCGCCGCATGATGCCAATGCGCCTACTTCCAACCAATCCAATGCCTAAGCCGCAACTCTAGCCACCCGGGATCCTACCACGATCGAGTACCTCGATCAAACTCCCTTTGCAGACCTACACACCGCAAGTCGCGAAGAAAACCACCCACTACAGACCATTCCTCGCGGTTCATCCAGTTGGTACGGAGATGCAGAAAGGAATGTACTCTCTCAAGTTCCCTAACGGCTCGTGAACGTTCTACCTCGTAACGGGGACAGATGTAGAGGACGTGGTCCACTGTATCATCAGTCCGGGCATTGACTCGAATCCACGAAACAAAATCTCGCCCGAAAGGCACCATGCTCTGAGAGAAACTGTGTGATATACCGATTGGGGTAGACCCATCCAATCGTACCTAAATTAAACACTATAGGAAATATACAATGCGTGTAGCGACCTGTGAGGGATTCGTCCCACCTGACCTGCCACGACGCAAGGCCCCGGTCTTCAATCTCCTGCTTTCGTTTTGACGTCAATAAATCGAAATGTAGCGTTCCTTACGCTCATTAGCCAAGATATGTTTGACTCCGGCCATAAGACAGACTGCCTCCCACGAGACTGTTCTACAACCGCCTGTAACAGCCAGCAAGAGAAGTCGCTGGGTCCGTAGCAAAATTTCCGTGCAATACCTAAAAGCCATGGGGTGAGCTCAGACAGGCGCAGCATACAGCAAAATAGCTTTGCTGACACCTTTGTAAAGGATAAGCATGGTACGGTAATTCAACCCCCAATCGGAATGAATGACTATGGATTCCATAAAAAGCATCAGCGGCCATTTTTTCCACATACTGTAGATGTTTCTTTAACCGAAAATTTTCATCAAGAATAACAACCAGATATTTTTGAGTCGTAACATACCGAATGGGGAGACCAGCCATCCCAACCCGGATTCGTCGGGAAGCAGCCAATCGGCCCTTAAGCAATATCATTGTGGTTTTCTCTGAAAATCATCTTATGTTGGAGATTCTACAGTCGGAGTGTCTCACAAGCACGAGCAGCTCGGAATTCTACCACGTTATGCGAATCCCCTTCAATCACTAGTAGCGCGTCGTCAGCATAAGCGATGACACGACAACCACGTGGCAACCTTAAACGCAACATCGAATCGAATTCTATGATCCAAAGAAGTGGACTCAGATGGCAAACTTTAGTTAAGGTCTTACGAACCTCCGAGCCGCCATCACGCAGGGAAACGGTCCGATGGCTGAAATAACTTGAGTGCACTTCTAGTTCATTTCGTGTACACTTACGCTTCTGCATCTGAAACAGGGCAGAGGACCACTATACGTTGTTAGATGCCCTGGATGTGTCCAGAAAAATCCCTAATACAAATTTACATAGACTAGAGGAAGCTATATCCATCACCTTTAGTATGGCATCCTCAGTGCTCTTGCCTGGTCGGAAACCATACTGGTTGTCCATTAGCAAATGATCAGTGGCCAATCTAACATTAATAAGCAAATATAGGACCTTCTCAAGGGCGTTAGTGGATGGTAAGAAGAACTAACAGTAGGATATTTGTCGCCACCTTTGAACAACACCAAGTCTCCATGCTTCCAACAAGTCGGAAAGTGCAACCTATTATATATTCTAGTTAGAGGACTGAGGACCACTGGAAGTGCTTGGACGAGGAGCTCCACTGTGATATCATATCCAGGTGCCTTGATCCCAGGTTACACATTTTGTACAACCACCAGATAGATAATAGGCACTGCTTATCACCTCAGAAAATTTGCATACCTACTAAGGATCCAGTAACTCATAGTTTTCACAATCTTAGCATAGATCCATTATATATTTAGAAAAGCCAGTGAACACGACAACATAAAGAGATCATATGTAAAACAAAGGGAGATATGATCTAATCACAAAGGTGTACCTCAAGGTTCTGTCTAGGTACATTCATCTTGCCAAAAATTCTTTCGTAGTTCAGGATATCTTTACATACAGGATAGCAAGAAGAGCACAATGCTACTTATATAATGAAAATTTTGAATTAAACAGCTGATATACCCAGCTACAACTGTTTTTTTCTAGAATTACTAAAGCGCCAACTGATTGGATGAGAGCAAACTTCATCAACTCTCATCCAATTCCTAGAGTTGAGAGTCATGTGGAAACATCAAAATCAATTCTAAGCTGTTCAGCAGAGCCTTCACAAGATGATAGGGATTGACTAATCAGCTAATGACATGGTCAAATAATGAAATTGACAATTATGTTATTTCTATACACATACCTATTATATACTGAAAAGCCATCATATATCCACACTGTTGCTTGGTTAAACTAAATTAAAAAAAGAAAACTACCAACAAATTCAACAAATAAATTTTAATATATTTTCATCATTAACAATCGATATATTTATCTGTATAAATAAACTTTTACAGGAATAAATATTTATACACATCATACCATCTTTCAAATATTTTACAAACATGAATTTTTTCTTTATTTCAAAGTAAATATACAATCCCTAATACAATTTACTGCATTACTGTTAAAAAACCAGTATGCGCATAAAACTTCACTAGACAAAGAAAGCAAAAATTTATAGTACAATATACGACCAGAGCTAAAAAATAATTAGTAAATTTTGATGTAGAAATTACACCATGCCTTTATATTGACTTAAAATTTTATGTAACTCATTAAAATAAACAATAAAGTTAAGTCTATCTCAACCTGTTGTTTGTTATAAGACCCTGTCCAAACTTACAAAGATTTACTGTAAATCTCTATTAGCTGTAAATGCTAAACAATTCCCGTCAAAGAATTATTATTTATGTTACAAAGGGCTAAATTCAACTGAAAAAAATTGTTTTAAACATTTATAAATAAGCCTTATACAAATAAACTTTATTTTAACTTTTATTTTTTAAACCAACATTTATTATTATGAAACAATAGTTGTTATTACTACGTTATTTTATAAAGTTATAAATCAATTTATAGAAAATTTTGCTTCAAAAATACAATACAAATAAAACATTTAATTTTTTCTTGTTAACAGAGAATATTTGTATTTAATCTACTGAAATATTTCTATACAATCTGTCTTATAAAAATCTTTAAAATTCATGAACTTATAAATGTACAAAAACTGAAAATAATTTAATATTTTAATGAAGAAAAACTAATTAAATGAAATACTTTTATACACTTTATTTATACAAATATAATTTGTATAATTTTATTATTCTTTATAATTTTTTTCAAAAATTATAAAGGAAAAATCTGATGTGGACACCACAAGACTTCCTTCTACGCCTATTAAATTACATATACACATTTTTTGCTGCACTTCATTAAAACTTATATTGGTTAAATTTTATTTAACCAGTATACAGGAGTTCACTAAATGGAATAGTTTAATATATAAATTTAATTTAATATATAAATTAATAACTTTGTTTCACGTCGCTCAAATAGATATGTGGTGTAAGTGAGAACATGTTGGATCCATAACCATGCAGGATTGGTTCAAATCTGATGACATATTCATCTATATTTACAAATTTTTTTAAATTTAAATAAATTGATTTATTAATAATTATTAATCTCAGATTGTAAACATTTTAGTATTAAAATTAAAAGTACATAACATTTTATTTCAGTAACAACTTCTGATTTTTTTCATATTTTTTTTATTATTATTATTGAATTACTATTTACTGTAAATTGTTTTTTACAATCAAAGGTTAATAATTATTAATAAATCAATATATTTAAATTATAATAAAAGGAGATGAAGTCAGATTGAATCAATGTGCCTTACCCTTGTAAGATCCAAATATTTTATTAATTAAAATTTTATTTGGCTGTAACTCTGGAACCAATGAAAATAAGTACCACTTATGATATACCTTGAAAAACTCTCAACAAGGCTTATTACTGCAGTTAAGAAAAAGTCCAAAATAAAAGTTTTTTAGATTTCAACATACTATGACTAATTTTTTTTGAGTTATGCGAGATACATATGTATTTAAATTTTACTTCTGTTGAAATCTGAAATCCAGAATTTCTCGCAATTACAATACTTTCTTTATTTCATGACAAGGAAGCAAAAATATTAAAAGATATCAATGGAATTTAGGCAACAATTAATGTTAGTGTTAGAGGGATTATTGTAAGAGGAGAAAACATATAAAGATTTTAAGTACAGATTTCAATTTTCCACAAATTTTTCATTAATCAATGCGATTAAAATTTTATTTTTATTTTATTATGGTTTTACCTCATTGGATGGAAAGCCAAAGTGCATTGTTAACTTTCAAGTCATCTCCGATAAAAGCATGAAGCAATCAAAATTAATTTGACACTTGGAAACTAAACAGCTGGATCATAAAAGCAAACCCTTGGAATTTTTTGAAAAAAATTACTACTTTGAGAAATCAACAAACTTTTATTTGTAAATCAAGCCATAATGATGAAAGTACACGTGAAGCAAAGATGCTTATCTCATAGCATTGAGAGTAGCCAAGATGACCAAACCCCACACAATCACAGAAAACATCAAATTGCCTGCTGCAGTTGATATGTTCAATATTTTAACAAGAATCGAAGAAGCAAAAAAATTGAAAAAAATTCCGCTTTCTAACAACAGTATCAAGGTGAATTGATGAGATTGCGGCCGCTTTTCACAATCAGAAAATTCAGTAAGTGAGATGAAGTGAATATTTTAGTATTAAATTTGATGAAACAACCGATGTGGCAAACATTTTCCAGTTCTTATATTTTGTGAGATATTAATGCAGTAGGGAAAGATCAATCAAAGAAAATATGTTATTTTGCAAATCAAACCTAGTCATGCAACAGGACGTCTAGTTTGGAGAAAATGTATTGCATTATGTAATGATGGTGCAAAGGCAACAACAGAAAAGAAGTGGACTTCTGAAAAAATTAAAAGATCATGTTACGCCAAGAGCAGAATGGATTCACAGCTTCCTTCACAGTCATGCTCTTACCACAAAAAATATGACAGAAAATCTAAAACAAATTCTTTGTAAAACTGTAAAAATTATATTAAAAATTTACCCTTAAAGAATAGGCTGTTTGCTAAACTGTGCGATGAAATGGGCAAAAAGAAAAAAAAATCACTTTTTTTCATACAGCAGTCCCATGGTTATCATGAGGGGAAAGTGTTAACCTTGTTATTGGAATTACAAAATGAATTAATATTTTTCCAGTATAAACAAATAACATAAACAAACATTCTCAATATTTTTACAGAATAATGAGTTTAAATGCAAAAATACATCATCAGTTAAGTAAGCCAACAGCAACATAAACAACTTGAATGTGAATTTACAAGGATGTGATAAAGACATTTCATTAATGACATACAAAGTTTGTTACAGACATGACACAGGCTGGATAGCATAAAGATGCATTTATGCAACCTAAAAATTCAGTTAGTAGAGTATTTTCCGAAAGATAAAAATGTTTCTTGAATAGATGAGTACTGAATCCATTTAGTGAAAAAGTTGCTAAGTTACCAGTTGAGATTCACAACCAGCTCATCAAAATATATGCAGATAAAACATTACAACTACAATTCACATCTTAAGTTTCAGATACGTTTTGGCTTGCACATCGAGTGAATATGGAAATTTAGTCTCTGAAACACTGGAAATATTAATCCCTTTTGCCATGTCTTACCTCTGGGAAAAGGATTTTTTGTCTATGGTTGCACTAAAAACTAAATATAGGAATCATCTTTTATCACTTGAAAATGTGTGTTTGTTTATCACTTGAATTTGTGTGTTTCTAACATAGATCCACATATGGAGAAACTTATAAATGAAAAACAAAGACAACCATCTCATTAATTTATTTTCTTTACACACATGCTTATAAATGCAAGTAAAATGTTTATAATAAAAGATCTTTTTTTCTAATAAAATGATTTCATTATTGCTTACATGTAAAGTTGTAGGCTAATTTCACAACCCTCTTTCATATCACCACGAACCCTTATCAAGTTCCTGTGGGCTAATTTGCATCAAAGTTGTTGTAATTTGTACGTTCAATCCATCTCAAGACTCTGTTAATACTTAAATTTTGTCAGTTTGGTCATATCTAGTTATGGTCAGTTTAGTCAGCTGGTGACTGTGACTTAGTCATACTGAGAATAACTTTATTCTTAAGTAACAAAATCAATAATCTGTATTCTTTTCAAGAATTTTCAAATATTTTGAAATCTTGACAAAATAAGTGAACATTTCAGGTTACTGAAATGTTAATTGCAAATTTCTAGAGCTCTAGAGTTTCTCATAACAAACCGAAAAATTAAAATCAGAGACATCAGATGAACAAATTGCTAAAGAAAAATCAACAGAAAACAATTAAAAATTACAATAAAGCAGCAGAGTGGAGAAAGTTAAAATAAATTGGTTAAAAATCAGAGAAATTTATATTTAGAAAACAAACAGTTATACTTCAATAGAAACTATGACTAACCTTGAACTACAATACTATGAAATTGATTTCAAGAAAAAGAAAGACATCCCATCTCAAAATTTTTGCAATGTCGATATGGAACTTCTTCATCCAGATGGTCATGAAATATCACATGCTAAACAAAATAATTTTTGAGGTATGTGCCACAGGTTATCACCAATTTTAAGAAAGAACTACAACAACATTCCTGGATAACATGATAGTCTGCAGAGTTAACTTGGTTTCCAGGGAGAAAATGAGATGTTGATATATTGGAATCATCAGAATAATTGTATAAAACTTTTAGTTGTCCAGCCATCTTTGTTATATACATTTTTTTTCTTGTTCCCTTTTTACTTTATATTTTCAAATAATAATTTCAAATTTGAATGATTCAATTCTTTGATATACACTATTAATGATAAAATACCTTTGTTGGGATTGTATAATTATTACTCAGAGAATGAATTATATTCAAATAATAAATTTTTGCTATATTTAACATTTTCATACTACCATTCAGAGTTTAACCTTCATTAGTGGTCATACACAGAAATTTGCTGCGCTTGTGGAAAAAAAGGTTGCTAGAGGGGGAGAGGGGCATGTATTCTCAGGTGACTATCCTAGAGGGCAGTAGCATCCAGTTTTGCCCAGTCTGCCGAGGTCAGTGCACTCCATAACTTTGAATGTACTGAGCCGTGGCATATTGTCTGCAGAATCACCACTTCGTTTCAGCTTTGTAGTCAAACTGTAAGTAACATTCCACTAATTTTTGTTATTAATTTGCTTTTATATCATCAGTTTATTTATTCTATCACATGATTTAACTTTCAGTGAGTAGATTATTACATTTGGTAACTAATATTGATTATGGACTAGAATATATCTTATGGCAGGGGGTCAGTCAAAAATTTGTATAATTCACAGAATATACCTCTTTTTTGCACATTTTCAGTAATAATTATCAATACTTCATTATCTAAAAAAAATTAGTATGGATTTTAATTTGTCTGCTTATGTATAACAAAGGCAATAGTTATGTTCATGATTGGATGTTCTTCCCAGCAAGAAAAAAACTTGTGATTTTTTGCACGGATACTCTACATAGCTATGTTCCCTTGTTTGTATTCTTTTTGATATATATATATATATATATATATATGTCTTATGACTGGAGATCAGTCAAAAATCTGCATGATGCTCAAAAAATGTAAATTTTTCCACACGTTATCTGTTATCAATATTTCTATATCTAAAAAAAATTTTCATGGATTTGAATTGAAAATTTTGGAGATACTACCTGACTATATCATATCTATGATCTGATGTTTTTCTCACTAAGGGAGTAAATTTTGTGTTTTTTCACATAGGTACTCTACTTTTCATACCCAGGTTTGTTACACTTTTTCAGCAATTTTGTCCCTCTTCTCCTCCATTTAGGTGTACCACCTGTATGTGTGTAACTATGTCTGCCTACATGTAACTCATACGTTTATAGGAGATACGTATAGGTAACATGTCTCTTGAACGCCAGTCCTTTTATACAAAAATATTTGAAAGGGGTTTCCAATTATTACTATTATTTTATATTTTTTTTTAGGGCCAGATACAAGCACACCTGAAGAAATAGCTTGTATTCTGAAGGAATTAGATGAAGAGGAAGCTGAGGAAGAAAGCTGATGATCTTATGAGCCAATTTCAGCAAAAAATGTTTTAGATTTTTTCTAAGGTGCATGCGATTTGATAACATAAAGACCAGGGAAGCGATAACATAAAGAGCTTTCCAAAATAAATTCATAAATGATCATCAAAAATCTTACAACCTAGGGAAGGCTGTAACCATTGACAAGATGCTTGCTGTGTTCCATAGCCATTGCTCGTTCATTCAGTACAGGGCACTCAAACCTGCTAAGTATGGAATAAAAATGTATGCTCTATGTGATGTACAAACCTTTTATACCTACAATATTGATATATATGTGGGAAGCAGAGACCAGGGCCTTTTAAAATGTCAAATAAACCGTACAATGTGGTCTAAAAGTTGATTGAACCAATAAAAAGGAGTAATAGAAATTTGATCATTGATAATTATTTTAGTAGCTACAGTCTTGCTGAAGTTCACAAAAAAATCTGGAACTCTGCGTAAAAATGAAGTGGAAATTCCCCTTCCACTGTTTATTATTGAAAACAGGAATCTGGTGCCAGGAAGCCACATGTTTGGATAAGAAAAAAAGTCGTATTACTTCTTTCAACCATGCATGATACTAATGAAATCGATAAAGAAACTGGGAAACCCATCCAGATAATGAACTACAATGCTACAAAAGGTGGTGTAGACGGTGGATTTGATGTGTTCTCACATCTCCAAATCAAGGAATACCCAAAGATGGCCCATGGCTGTGTTTTTTCAACTGCTTGACCTGGTGGGGTAAATGGAATGCATATTTGGTAATTGAGCAATTCCAAGGAAAGTTTGTTGAGAAGAGACTTCCTTTACCGTTGGCTGTTGAACTCATGGAGGAACATCTAAAAGAGCGAGCCAAACTCCAGAGACTCCCAAAAGAACTAGCCCTTTTCTTAAAAGACTACAGAGATTCAAGCTCCTCAACTGCAGAAGCTCCAACAAGTCCTGGCGTTTGTCATATTTGTGAGGCACGTAAAAATAATAGGTCATGCGATTTGTGCAACACATGCAAAAAGAAAGTTTGCTTATAAAACATTATAAAGCAATCTAACTGCTTTTATAGCTCTCCACATAAAGATATGAACAATTTTTATGCTTTTATTTCTATTACTATATATTCTTGGTTTATTTTTACATTTATTCTATTTTATATTATTAATGTTTATATTATTTTTGTTGATTTTATATAAAGTATTGTTCACATTTATTGCTTTATAAGAGTTTCATTTAGTTCCATTCAAGAAGAGTGATAATTTGATCTTTGCAGTCAATATTCTGGGTACTTAAAAAAGTAAGTTCCAGCATTTTTTTTAATTGTCATTTCTAGTTACACTAAGCTTGAAAATTTTATACGTCAAAGTAGTTATTTTAAGTCTAAAAATGTGATATGTCAAACGTTGTTACCTTAAGTCTGAAATGTGATATTGAAATGTAAGAAATACAATTTTTAATTAAAATCGCTTAACATTTATTCTAATAAATAAGACCCCTACCCTGTGTTAAAATTATATTAAAAAAAACACAACACAGAAAAAATTAGGTTCGCTGCAAATTGCTGCACGACCACCAACTTTAGAGAAAACTTGATGACCACCGATAAAGGTTAAATGAGAAAAAAATTAAAAAACATGTTTTTATGCAATCATTTTATGCCACATTTTGCTGATTATGTATTCTACTAATTTTTTATAAAATAAAAAATAGGTTATATTTTTTATACTTTTATTTATACAATTTTTCTGTTATGGCTTTATTTTTTACATTATAATTTTTTAATGATATTAAGCTACAGATATCTTCTACGTATCAGTTTTCACAATATAGTGTTTCTTTTGGTGGATAATGCTTCTTTTTTTTCCATAATGCATGGACTGTAATATTTATTCAGGACGGAATCTATTTATTAAATATTTTTAATATTTTATTAATTTTCTATTTTTTTTTTTTTACTACTGATATTAATAATTGTTAATATTTGTTAATCAATTACGAATCTATATTCACAATGTACAATGCTTTTTCCTTAAAAAAAAAAAAAAAAGTTGAAAACTGTATCCTACTAATCCTTACTTAAAGAATGTTAAAAAGAGCCCATAGGAGGTAAAGACAATAAAAAACACTAGTGTTGTTCGGTCACACTCAACTGTTAAAACATTTCAGGTCAAACATACTAAACCTTAAATCTTTACTTGTTCAAAATGATCTCCTTTTTCAAAATTATTATTAAAAAGAATTACAAACTAAAACTGAATTTTCCTTTAAAAACAAAAATAAGTGGGTTACTAGCATTTTGCTGAAAACAGGTTTTTGAATCGGTTCATTCTGGTTTTGACTAATGAATTAATTCATCACTGAAGATTAGAAAGAAGCTTGTAAGTGGAAAATTTGTAGTGTATGAAAAATGTCATGCCTGACTGAGAATTAAAGCTGGTTATTAATATGAATAAAATGTATATCTTTGATGTTCATTATTTATTTTTATATTTAGCGAGTATAACAATTTTTTTATAACAGCCAAATATAAAAATAAATAATGTACATCAAAGATGTAAATTTTCTTCATATTTAATTTTAATTATAGAAAATGTGTAACACTATTATTATTACATTTCAAGCATTACTTCAGTATATAAATTAATTTATAACCTTAATCTTTTGCAAATATAGAATAACAACACTATGCAAATTTAAATAAAACATTACATAGTTATAATATGTTGTGTAATAAATTTCAGTAAAAAAGATTAATACCAAAACAAAGAAATATTACAGTACAGAGAACCAGTAAAAAGACAAGTTTACTAAAAGGAAAAATATAACAAACATATAGAGTTACAAACTACATCACAGAAATAATTATACTTCACCATAATAATTAAATAATTATAAAAAAAAAAAACTTACAACATAAACAAATTAATTACAAACAGCTTAAAAATGTTTTACCCTTTACTTTTAAGCTCTAACATTTAAAATTCACAACGTTAAAATATTTTTATTTGTTTAATAAACATTTTAATTAAGAATACTGATTGCCTTTGAAATTAGCTATATAGGTTTATTTAACTTAAACCCTCTGAAACTATGATTATGATATAATTAATAAGAAGAAAAGTAATATGAGAAGTAACTTAATAGAAGGAAGGGGAGGAAAGGGAGGAAGGATTGGGATATGTACAGAGATTAAGAAGGAAAATATTTAAAAGGAAATGAAGTCAAGATACCTTTTAATTACTCTTCAGTTCATTTTAACTAATTTCTTTCCAAACAATCTTATAATTTAATTGGCTTTAAATGTGTTGTGTAAATGAAAATCTGTCAAAAAACTGTTCTTATATAAGGGTAAATCGAATATAAACAAGATTTTTGTTCCTGAGTGTCTATGGTTGGTAAGACTGGGCCCGCGGCGCTTCTAGTATGCTTGGGTGGGGTCATCAGGAATGGAGAGATCCGGCCATTCCACACTCCCAACCAAATTGTCAGTAACGCTCACGATGTCAGAGCAACAGGTACTCCCCGCCACTGTGCAATGCATAATTATAAAATTTCTTGTTCGTGAAGAAGTTCAAGCAACGGAAATTTTC
The DNA here is from genome assembly GCF_047948215.1 of Lycorma delicatula. NCBI lineage: Eukaryota > Metazoa > Arthropoda > Insecta > Hemiptera > Fulgoridae > Lycorma > Lycorma delicatula. The sequence continues at coordinate 199,256,094 of NC_134457.1, read as the reverse complement.
CGGAGATTGACTGCACAGTTCGGGAACCAAAAATTGTTAAGGACTCGCGTGTTTGCTCAGCATAAAGAGTTCAAAGAAGGATGAGAATAAGTGAAAAATCAGGAACACAATCGCCATCCTCGAACCAGCATTACAGACGAAAGCAATCGCACGGTTCAAGATATTCTTGAAGACAATCAACAGGTGAGAGTATCCGAAATTGCAGAACAGGTCGGAATAAGTTATGGAAGCTGTCAAGCATTAACCACAAAGAATCTACAGTTCCGTAAAGTGTGTGCCTGATGGGTCACTTGCCTTCTGATCTCAGATCGGAAGTTGAGATGTTTGGAGGTCTGTAAGAAGCTTACAGCAAGGTTTTCAAAAGAAGGTGATGCATTTTTGAATCGGATCATCACCTGCAACAAAACATGGGTCCACCACTACATTCCCCAGTTGAAACAAGCCAGTATTGAGTGGGAGAGAAAAGGGGGAGGTAACCCCAGTGAAAGCCAAGACTCGACTGTAAGCTGGCAAGGTTCTTTCATCAGATTTTTTCGATCAGCGAGGCATTTTGCTCACTGATTTTTTCCATGAGCGACTCACAATCAATGCTGCTTAATACTGCAAGCTTGAACAAGGAAAGGGCTGCATATCACCGCAAAAGACAAGACCAACCGAATCAAGAGGCCATACTCCTCCATGACAACATCAGGCCTCATACTGCAGCTCTAACGGTTTCAAAACTATAAGAAATGCACTGGACTCAACTTGATCATCCTCCCTACAGCCCGGACCTATCGACCTGCAATTTTCATTTACTTGGGCTGCTTAAAGGAGCTCTAGGAGGGCAATGATTTGAAGGTGACAAGGGCATGAAGGTATTCGTGCACAATTGGCTCCGACACAACCAGTTTCATTCTATGATGCTGCGATAAAAAATCTTCCTTCTAGCTGGGTAAAATGTATTTCTAAAGCAGGAAACTATGTAGAAAAATAAATTATATTTACCTTTTATTTCCCAATAAATAATTTTTTTTTTTTAAATAAAACTCGTTTATATTTGAATTTACCCTCATATGAAAAGAAACAGATACACACAAAATACATTATTAATAAACACTTTATTTATCAAAGAATTACTGTAAATAAAGGTTTTATTAGTACATGAACAATGTTTTACACACACACACACGCACGCACACATACTCACACACCCACATGCATTCACAATACATGTGTGCACATGCATATACCAAAAGTTCAACATAATGGAGAGATCCATTAAACATTCACACAATATATATATCTAGGAGAAAAAATTATCTTTAGTCAAACAATAAAAAGCTATTTGAAAATGATAACGAAATGGGAAAACATTACATTTATAGGAAAGTTAAAACAAAATCAAACTGTACAATATTACAGCTCTATATTCAGCATTTAAAAAAAGTTATAAAAATTAAAAACATTAGTATCTTATTCTACATATTAAGCAAAGGACTATGATTTATGAAGGTCTTTCAATTGGTCATAAGTAATTTTGTATATGTGTTCACCTAAGTATAAAGATCTGTATATGTCTGAAGATTTTTATAAGTTGTATGCACATTTATTAACATCACTATTAACAAATAAACCATTTAATAGAGCAATAAGGTGAATCCATCAACTGAATTTTTTTATTTATCATCTACAGTCTTGATTTCAATTGTAATTAATAATGGAGTATTAATGATATTTAATATAAATATGTAAAGAATATTAAGGAAATATGTAAAAAACATGAAATTAATGTATATTTTGGATCCAGTATACAAAATTATTTAACTATATATTTGACATTATAATCCTAACACATCACGTTGTTATAAAACAAGTACACAAAATAAACAAATGGTTCTTAGAAATGCTTTTAACATGATAACATCACTATATGACCACAATTACAGAATGTGTGTACATACCAGAGTTATACCATTCATTTACTTATTTTAATGAATTTTACATTTAAACTGACGGTGGTAATAATTTGAGATGTATAATTAATAATACAAAAAATTGAAAGACTAATTATAGAAAATGAATTTCTGCATCTGATAACACAATGTGAATGAATTTATAATCAGATAAAAATTATATTAATTTTTTTTTAAATTAATTGCTTTATTAAATTTTTTTCACTAAATATTATTGCATTAATAATAATAAATAAATATATAATGTTGGAAAACGATTTAGGGAATGGAAAACATTTTTCTGGATTAGTGTGTTTTATTTTACTACTATATGAAGTGGTTCATTAATTAATAGATACCAATAGAATATAGTAAATACAAAATATGATAATTTAAAAAATAATTATATATAAATTTATGCATATAGTATTAATCTAGCATTAATTAAAAATTCATAAATCATCATAAAATGTAAAAGTGATGCGAACAACACGAACAGTATAGATAATAGCATTATTAATAAAATGCTTTATCTCAGCAATTAGGCAACATTTCAGAAAAAATTCACAAGTAAATGAGATTAACCTGAAACAGTATAGGAAAGAATTTAAATAAGAAAGTAAACTTAAAAAAAAATAATAAATACATAAAAACTTCAAAACTGGATTAATATTTTGAAAAATACCATTAAATTAAATTTTGACTCATTTTAAGTCAACAAAGATTAAAAACAACTGCCAAAAGTACTAACTCTGAATTTAATACAAATTTCAAAATTCAAAGAACTGTATACAGTATTATTGTTTGTTTTACTGATACTTTTTAAAGTTGAAAAATTGTCACGCTTATGAAAAAAATCAATATAAGAAGCATTTATAAAATACTTAGGATATCAAAATACATCACCATATAATATTTTTTTTCAAACCAAACTTATTAATCCACTAATTCTATCTTACTGCAGGACTAAGTACTATCAGAAGATACTTTCTCTATCAAATAAAAATAACAATCATCCATATCAGTTTAAGGTTGATTAAAATTTATGAAAAACAAAATAGAAAATTATAGTAGTTTAAATGTGAGATTATACACTGCATTGAAAACTTGCATAATTTACAAAATGTTTTTCCAAAAAACATTGACTTCAAAAATTATAAATATACATTAATTATTATATAAATTAATATTATATTAATTATAATTAATATAATTAAATAATATTAATTATAATAATTATTAATATACGAGGGTTATTATTTTAAAGGTCAGATCAGTCGCAAAATAAAAACCTGCACAAAAATTGGATGAACCTTTGCGCATATGTGTTGCGCAGCATTTCTAGTATGGCCTTCAATCACACCGCGTCACGTTGTTTAGTTCTGAACACGCAGCTAGCATGTAAACATGTCTACAACAATAGCATATCCCACCAAGTGTGAAGTGCATGCGGTAATTAGATTTCTTCAGGCTGAGGGGTGTAATGCGGCTGAAATTCATCGCCAAATAAGTAATGTGTACAGTGAAACTTCAATGAGTTACAGCAAAGTGAGACAATGGTGCAGGAACTTTAAAGCAGGATATATAGATGTTCATGATGTAGGCAGTCAGGGAAGGAAGCGAGTGTCAACCGATGATCTCATTGAGCGAGTGAATGAGGCAATTCGAGAAGATCACGACCATCACTGCAGCCTCATACTGCGTGACTCTTCAACATCTACGAAGGGCAATTTAGAATAAGTGGAGAGGAATACTGCCATCAGGCATTATCTTTCTCCATGACAATGCTCGGCCGCACACTGCAGCTGTAACAAAGAAGCTCCTGCAGTGTTTTCGTTGGGAAGTGTTTGATCACTGACCATACAGCCCGGACTTGGCTCCATCCGATTTTCACCTCTTTGCTCACATGAAACGCTGGCTAGGAGGACAACATTTTGCCACAGACATCGAGCTGCAGACCAGCGTAGAAACATGGCTGAAAACACAGGCGGCGCCGTTCTATGACGAGGGTAATGGAAAGTTGGTACCACGCTATGACAAATGTCTAAATTGGAGTGGCGACTATATAGAGAAATAGCGTAACTATATAAGTACTTGTTACAAATAAAAAATTTTTTATTTTCACTGTGGTTTTAATTTCGTGACTGATCGGACCTTGAAAACAAAATAACCCTCATACAAATAATTATTAATTATTATTATAATTATACACTGCATTGAAAACTTGCATAATTTATAAAATGTTTTTCCAAAAAAATTGACTTCTAAAAAAATTTATACTTTTGAACATATTTTCTCATTACATAAATAAAACAAATATTAAATTCAATGAAATTTTTATGAAAAAACAAATATTTTTGTATATGATAAAATTATGTACATGAACTGTGTAAAAATTATAATTGGCTGCATTTAGCAAAGGCTGATGCTTTAGGAATTCCTTGGAAAAACCAAATAGTACCACATAATTGCAAAACTAGGTTTGTGTCAATCCTATTATATGCCAGTGGTATTGTATGGAGCAGAATCACAGAAAGAAAATAGAGTAGGTTGTAGGCTTGCGATGGTATGGAAACATAAAAAGAACGAATGGAGAGAGACTAGTGATCAGAATAGAAGAATCTCATGGAAAGGCTTAGAGGATGACCCAAAGTAAGATGAAAGGATGGAACTAAGAATTGTGTGGAAAAGAGAGGATGTAACTGACAGCAGGTGGAAGAGGAAAGATGATGGAAAGACAAACAAAAATAGAGAGATTTAGTGAACAGCCAGACCTGGCGGTAACTGGGGCAGGATCAGGATATGGGACGAATAGAATTGTGAAACAGAGTCATTGAAATAATTTATTATTATTTATATAATTTATTTTTACTTTTTTATTTAACTGGATATATAAATTCAATGTGAAATAACTTTATATTAAGTAATTTCATATAAAGCGACACGACATACTTTTTGACTCAGAAACTGTCAGCATTTTCCTTGCTTGGCCTTTGGGTACATTTATACGCAACAGTAAACTTTTTCTTTTTTACAAAATACAAAGCAAGTAAAATAAATTATTCTTTTGTATTAATATTTCACGTGAAGACAATGGCTATAGTTGAGCTTAATTTTTGTAAATTGCTGTCTCTGAAAGTTTTTATAAAACAATTTGATGTTTACGTAACATTCCATAAAAACAATAAAACAATGGGCTAACTAACAAGACAATGGAGAAAATATATTCATATGAAATGTAAAGGCAAAAATAAAATTTCATCTTTAGCTTATTAACAAAAACTTTATTACATATATATTTAGTGCTCACTATTAAAAATTCATCATTAGCCTAATACTGAAAATTGTGGAGTAATTAATTAATTTTTAAGTTATTCATTCCTTGATTTTGCCAAAAAAAACTCGCACTGTACTCAAAATTTGACTCACAGAACCATGCAGCTGTTTATAAAGAATGAGACAATTGGTGACTGAAAATATCATTATATGCGATGAATCTAGTATATTTGAATATCAAAATCATTACATGCTATAAAATATTAAATGGTCTTGATTTAAAACACATTTTTCCACAATTATGAAGTTTTCTTAAAAACTGAAGCCTAAATTTATCAATTTAAAAAAAAATTATTTAACACGCTTGAAAAAGAACTTATTAAAAATATTATTTCCTAGTAAAGCATAAACAAGATTATTTCACATCATGTTGATGTGATTATTAAATATTAAGTTTACCTGTCTACAAAATTGGAAAAAATAAACATCTCTTAAACACCTGAAAGGAGGTTCTTTAAAATAATTTTATCACATTCTGATAAATAAAATGTTGTGAATTTACCAAATTTCTTTTATATTTATTGGTAGGAAATTACATATATAAAGCTGAAAATAGAAAATACTCATAAACAGTTTACAAAAAATGTAATTAAAATCTAAAATTACATGGACAATCGGATTGATAAACAATTATACAACTTCTCTTAAGGCTACCACAAAATTAACCACATCAAACTTCAGACTTTTTATATAATATAATAGGTTTATAAATAGAAATAAATATGTAAAAGGTCTATAATGTAAGTAGTAAATAATACATTTCATCATCAAAATATAAGATAAAAGAAGTGGAATATAGGCAGGCTGAAAAAGAATGATGAAAAATTAGTCTATACAAATTAAAAGAATAGGCCTAGAAGTTCTATAAAAGATTCGGTAGAAAAATGAGATAAATTAAAAAGAAGCAGAAGAGGGGAGACATCAGGTACAAAAGTGACTACAATGATAATAAACTATGGATAATGAGAAATATTAAAACTGATGGATAAATGCAGAAATTTAAAAAATGCGAAAGTTAATAAAAGGAGAAAATTGAATTCAAATTTAAGAAATTAATAAAAGTGGGAAGCAGTAAAGGAAAGTAAGAAAGTTTTGCAAGACTATTTATTCCTACTATCTGATAGTTCTTTCTTCCCTCTTTAATTTAATTCTATTTACAGCAAAACTGATATATTATGGCAACAGTGATTGTCCTTATTAATGTTGTATTCAAGGGATGAAATGAAAAAAGTTGATGTCAACAAATCAATAACCAAAATTAAACTCCATTTGCTATTCCATACACCAGAGCAAGGTAAACAATGATGAATGAATATGATATTTTTCTACTTCAACCTTCTTTATATCTTTAACAACCTGTTGCCTCAAATTATGTTAAACAATAAAACTGTTATTCAGAATCATGTCCTAATTCTTTGAATTTAGGATACTATTGTAATAATTATAATTCATAAATCAGCATAATTATTATACGTAATTATCTGCAATGAACTACAATGAAGAAAAAACATTAATTTTTCAAAATGTTAAAGATATTATCTACTCCCATGGATACGGAAATGAATTTACAAGAACACTTTAATTATATAACTTACATTATTTACATCTGTGTTTTAGCCTACTTGGTGTTATATAACATGCAAGAGAATTTATTAATTTATAACTTCCTACATTAATTTTAACCACAAATGCAGGTTAGGACTAATAGTTCAGAAATAGTGAATAATATTGCAACAAGAATGTTTTCACTATTTTTTCTGCTACATAAATACCACCAATATTACATGCACATAAACTATAGTTATAATTGTACATAAACCATCCCTCTGCAAATGACACTTACTTGACTGAATAATTAACATTAAATAACAAACATGAAATACAAACAGTAAAAAGATTGCGATTACAAGATGAGTAGTGCTTACTTTCACTGGACAACCTTTTCATTCTTTTTTTTTCCTGTTTAGCCTCCAGTAATTACCATTCAGATAATACTTCAGAGGATGAATAATGATATATATGTATGAAAGTAAATAAAGTGTAGTCTTGTACAGTCTCAGGTCGACCATTCCTGAGATGTGTGGTTAATTGAAACCCAACCACCAAAAAACACTAATATCCATGATCTAGTATTCAAATCCATGTAAAAATAACTGACTTTACTAGGACTTGAACGCTGGAACTCTCGACTTCCAAATCAGCTGATTTGGGAAGACATGTTCACCACTAGACCAACCCAGTGGGTTTTCATTGCCAGTGGGTTTTCATATGCCAACCACACTACTGTTACCAACTGCCAACCTTTAAACAAATTGTACCCACATAGAAGATCATTTTTGTTTAATACTATCTATTCAATAATGTAGAATTTCTAATACAATCTATAATACATTTAATTCAACAATAAAGCAGTGGTTAGAAAGAAAAGTAATGAAAAGTACTATATATTTGTAAGAGTAAGTATTCATAACACAGCTACACTTTAAAAAATAAAAAATAAAGCTAGAGTAACTATAACATAATTTTTAACATAGTTGCCTTACTTTTAATCTGCTTGTTCTATCATTGCACAAGTGTTTTTATGCCAACAGAACAAATTTTTTTGGGATTATCAGAAATTCACACACACAAACACATGTGTACAAGCCATGTTTTTCAGTTCTTGATCTAAGCTGAAACAATTTATGAATTGTCTAAATGCACCAAATGTATGAAGAAAAGATCAATTTTCCTGCAATGATTGGTTTTGAACTTAGTGTTTTTATTTCATAATCTGCTATTTATTTTCTGGCATGTAATAAATGCAATACAAATAGCAAATAGGAGTTTATACCTAAATTTCACTTTCTAGAGTATTTCAGTGTCAACAGCAGAATGTAAATAAGCACTATCAAATACCAAACTCAACATCTTTTGATACTAGTCCTCTGAGTTTTCTTTCAATTGCAGACTAACCTGCCAATAATCAATTCTGTTTACTGTTCTCCTCCTGATTACTCTCCTATCATAGGATTTATAGGTCCCAAAAAAACTGTAAGCTTCAATTTTCCTGCAATAATTGGGTTTGAACTTAAATCTTTTTATTTCATAATCTGTCATTTATTCTCTGGCATGTAATAATGGATGATCATCCAAGCTGATGTTACTTTCGTTACACAACTGTTCACATATTATTTTTACAATGTAAAAGAATGTGAATTTTTTTGGGATGCATCTTACACACAAGCTTTATTAAAGACAAGTTTAGTGTAATTTCATAGGTGTACCATGACTAATTTCATATTATCTGCAACTTAACAATAGTTACTTATCTATTTAATTTAAAACCTTATCTTGTGCATATTTAATGTTGTTTTCCCTTATGGTTGAGGGCAGGTTCTGACTCCATTCATATCATTGATACAAGCATTTTACAATTTTTTAATCCACTTTTAGATGCACCAAACTCTTTTTAGATTATTTTAAGCCACTGATAAGTATTTTGTTGTGTATATAAATGTGTTATGCTGTAATCTTGATGAATTTTGGAATTTAATATATCTTCTGACCATAAATAGAATCATTTATTGGTGCTCTTTTTTGGTGCAAATGGAAAGCAGAATGGATATGATTAATGTTAATTAACACATATTAACTCAATTGACCAGGTAATACCATGAACACATGACTTAGTTGCCAGCCTAACTCCAAATAAAATTGTATTCCAGTAATTTCTTTATTTACCCTTAAAGTTAAAATTCATACTAATTTATATTAACATAGATACAAATCCTATGGAAAAACTACTTACCTATTGATTTGATGATCAGATATAAGTAGGTGAATCTTTTAAACAATTACCACACACTTCACAAGTAGTAACACCTTTCTCATTGACAAGTGTACATTGTGGGCACTGTCTTCCTCCACTAGCAAGAGGACGTGATTCATCACCAACTTTCTTACTTTTTCCACACATTTCACACACTTCTCGACTTACAGAATTATGAAATGTACAAGTAACACATTCCCACTTTTCATCAGTTAATTTTACACGTAACCTTCTGGCATCAACAGACAAAAACTTTGACTGATCTTCTTTTAATAGTTCATTCTTTTTCTGCGGTCTTACTGTTGTCTGTGCATGGTGTTTTGGACTAGTAGGTATATTAGAGCCATTATCATTAGTTGGTACAAGAGGTGACACTTCTCCACCGGTATAAATATCTCTTCTGCTGATGCTACTAGTACTTCTTGTAACAGATTGTGCATCTTCATTTATAATGTTACTTAATTTATTCACAGGCTCATTTGATTTTTTTACTCTTTGATCTGGTACAGTAATCTGATGTAAATCATCTAAACTGAAAGCCTTCAATGCTTCATCTAATTCAATAGGTGTTGCTACATTATTACATTTGACATCCCTTCGATCCCATCTCTCATTTGTTGTAGCATTTACAGGCGGTAGTCCATCATCAGTAATACCACCTCTTTTTCCTTCTAAAGTCTTATAAACAAAATCCCAGTTATCCCAATCTTTATTCTTGTCCTTTCTTGATGAAGATATATCATCCGATATTGTATGATGCCGATTATTATACATATCTGTTGAATATCTATCCACTGAACTATTTTTCCGATATTCTGATTCTATTCTATGATCTGATGAACTCCTTCTGTGTGTACTTACAATAGGATCTGATGGAGGATCAAGTTCAATAAGCTGTGCAGTCGGTACAGAGCAAGTAACAAGAGGTGATGGAGGTACACAACCATTTTTTACTGGATAATAGCCATAATACTGATCATAATAATGAGGATGTGGATGCGGTGGGTGCGGATGTGGTGGGTATGGTTGAATTGGACTAATAACAGTATGGGTATATCGTGGTTGGGGGTAACTATAATTGTAATAACGGTTAGTAGCATAAGGATGAGGGTATGGATATCGTGCCATTGCCCCACAGCTATCTAGATGAGTGAGAGGAGGCTGATACTGTTCCTGACGCAACCTAAAAACACACCAAAAATGAACTACAATAATAATATAGCTAATACTTAAAAATCAGTTCGACAATTAAATAACAAGATTTTACACTAACCTGAAACACAAATACCATCTCAACAAACCATCCAAAAAAATCTTTCATTTGTAATCAGGCAACAGCATAGTCTCACACTAAACATTGAGAAAGGTAGCACCATGTTACGTAGGCAATAGGACTTTACTGTCATGTAAGCACAATGAAACCGAGAGCAATTATCGCATTCTATTTTAATTTCAGGAAAACTGTATCCATGACTGTGCAGTTAATGAGACAAATGAATTGGAATAAGTGTTTATCTTGAGCATTGATATTCTTCAGGTGATCTGTACAGTTTGCAAGTGGTAAGGAACACTTAGATATTAAAGAAGGTTGATTACTAAATTTTATCACATTCCTTATCAGGTAATGAAATAAATGATTGTGCAGTATGTAAAAAACAATTTCCATATAGTTTATAGAAATAAATTTAGAAAATTTTAACTCAATTGTGGGGGAAAATTTAACTGGATTTTCCTATAACTATACATTAAATAGAAGTCAGTAGAATTACCAAATGACAAAGAAATTGTCTTCAAAGATCTAAGGTAAAGAAAATTTTTGTATTTTTCTACAACAAAAGAATCATTTAACATGAATTTTTTCCCAGAGGAATGAACTATTAATGATCAGTTTTTGGTGTTCTGGAATGCTTATGGTTCCAAAACCACCATATGTATTATATATGGCCTGATTGTCACCACCCAGTTGAATTCTTTTTCATGTCACCACCCAGTTGAATTCTTTTTCATAACAATGGAGCAGGTCAACAGGTAAATAAATGGCTGTCCAGAAAGTTTTGACCCAAAAAGGAAATTATGTTCTAATCATCCCTAGTAGTCTTCACATATCTTTACCAGTGGATTTCCTGTTTCCAAAATTTTTATCACTGAAAGAATAACTTGATAATGTTAAAGATATCCAATTCAACATGAAATCTGCTTAAGGCTAATATAAGAGGTCTTGTTCAGTTCATTCCAGTTATTGCCAGGTTTTGCCATGAAATCGATGCAAAAGGGGTGTTGTTTTAAATAAAATGTAGTTTTTACATTTAAAATCTTTAAGGTTAAAATTTAATTTCACAATTTTTTAAATTTTCATTTAACAAATTTTTTAATTATTTAAAATGCATTTAATACTATGATGTCTGTTTCATTATTTAATTTTCACTTTGCTTGAAAAAAAATACTACACTTAATAAATTTATAAGATGATATGAATAATCAAGAAACTTCTTATTCACTAATTAAGTTAAAGATCATTCGAATAAAAAATGCAATTAATCAATTAAAAAAAAAAAACATAAACAGTACATCAGGTAAAGGAGTTACCTCACTGATTTTAGTCCAGCTTGATAAGTCACTCTAAGTTCATGTATAGTCAACATTACAGAATTTTGTACACTAAATATATGAGAGGTGAAATATAAATACAAACATTTTATTTTAATCTACAATGTCCAAAATCATACTCGAACTTTTGATAAGCTATAGCTGTATTTGCATTTTGTAATGAGGGCTCATTGCCACCAAGACCTATCAACAAATTCAGACATGTTTATGGTAATAAAGTTATACTACAGTATGAAAATATGTAAACATAAACTTATTTAAATACAAAAAAATATTCAAGTAGATATTATCAAATCAAAAACTGATGACCGGATATCAGTCATCAGTTTTTTTTTTATTTGATCTCTTGGTAGGAAAACTATTTGAGACTCAAATGAGAATGGGAATCTTGCTGATAGCTTTTATGGAATCTGGGATCATGTCCAATAACAACAGAAGTTTACTGTGAAATGCTGAAGAAGCTCCAGAAGCCAATTAAAAAAAAAAAAAAAAATAGTAAAGAACACTAATTATAAAGAGCGTTGTTCTACTATGTGATAATGCACAGCACTGTTCCACAGATCACATGAAGACTTTACTGTAAGAGTTTATGTGAGAGATTTTTTGTAATTCCTACAATAGACTGCCAAGAGTTTTATCTCTTCATGATGATGCCAGCATTTTGAAACATATAAGGAACTTTTGTGTAGGGTTATAATTGGGTACATACCCTGATAGTCATATTAAAAATGTCTGAAAGTGGATATTGACCATATGGAATAGTAAGGTAAATAGTAAATAAATTTATTTAATTTCAAATCCTTTATTACAATTTTCAACCAATTACAAAACCATTTTGGAACGTGCTTTTTGTATAATCACAATGATTCTTCTTAATATAAAAGTATCTAAAATATATGTCAACTGTTTTGTTTATTTTTTGTTCTGCTTCTTCAGCCATCAACTCTATAAGAAGATTGCCAATTTTAATTTTAAAAGCAGCTGCTCTGAACAACTATATTCAAAGAAGAACTGAACCATTCTCTTAAGTTACAAATCACTATGTTATTCTTCTTCTTACAATTTTCCTTCTGTGGATATTCCCTACATAAATGTAATCCCTAAAATAAACTGTTAGTCCAGGACATGTCTAATATAGGAGCATTTCTTTCACATTAATAAACAAATATCTTTAGACAGATATTTTGAAGTACTTTGCATAATCACAATTATTCTTAATGTGTAAAAGAAGTCATTTACACTTAAAAATTACATAAGTTTGATTTTACCAATATACCTCACAGTCAATTGTAAAAGATTAAGTTATGGCTATTTGAATTCAACATATATCACAGTTCAAAAACTGTTAGAAAAGAAAATATACAGGGATATCCCATTTAAAATACAACCAACCAATCAGCCTTCTATAACATTTGAACTGGCTGCTTAACTCCCCTACGTTTACTAATGGACTTGTCCAACAAGTGAAGCACAAGAATTTTTTTGCCATAAATACCATGATAAACCAGTAGCTAACAAGACATCAGTTCTGAGGTTAGTGGCTAAATTTAGAGACAGGTTCTCTTAATAAAAAGGAACATAAAAGATCAATGACAGTGATGAATGCAGACACAGTTGCTAAAATTAAAGACTGATTAACTGCCTCGCCAAAAAAATCAATTAGACGCTTGTCAGCTAAAATTAATTTATGACAATCAACTGTTCATTGGGTGACAAAAAAATTAAACTTACGACCACATTGAATTCAAACTTCTTGATCCAGACAAAGAAAAAAAGCTAGAATATTGTCATTGGTTTCGTCGATTCGTGCATGAGGATATTGATGTTATGGACTTTTATTTTTTTTCATTGATGAGATGTGATTGAAAAACAATTGCACCCACTGAAGATGGTGTGCGATATCACAAAAAAAATTATTGGTCCTCTTTTCTTCAAGTACACTATTACTGCGAATATCAGAATATTTTACAGCAATTCAATTCAATTCATTGCATTCTTGAAAAAGGAGCATCTATACTGCTGCTTCCAACATGACGGGTGCAACAACATACTATGTACAATAAACTTCTGATTTCACTAACAAATTCTTTGGTGATCACATTATTGGTCATGGCTTCTGACCACCAAGATCTCCAGATTTGACTGCACCAGATTTTTTCTTTGTGGTTACCTCAAAAAATGAGCCTACAGCAACAAACCATGAACACCTGAAGAATCAATATCGAACAGTCTGTTTTAAATATTAACCCACAAACTCTGAAAACAGTTTTAAGAAACACAGTAAAAAGGGTGGAATCATGTATTCATGAAGATAGCAGCCACTTCCAGCATTTACTCCAGAATTTAATTTATTGGAAAGTTTAGAAATAAAATATTTAATTTAATAACTTACTAAAGCCTTTTTTTATTTAAATATACCTACTGACAAATAGATTGCGTTTATATAGAACACCCTGTAATTAGGAGAAAGAAAATTAAACACAACTGTTTAATCATTTCAATTTACTGACAAATAAAACAAATCAAGTACTATATAAATTTGAGCCTTTGTTTTTTTTATCAAAAAATTATTTTAATATCAAACAATCTAAAAATATTCTAATCGCTTAGAATCTACAAAAGAAGAACTTAGAATATAAATTTTTCAACTGAGTTCAAGCCAATTTTCAATGTTGAACAAAACTTTCTTTCACTTATGTAAATTGTACTGAGAATGATGATAACATGTTTATTAATAAAATAATAATAATAATAATAATAAAGATGTTAAGATAGTTACACCTATTACTAACTAAAGAATTTTCCTTTACCTATAATTAAGACAGGTAATAGCTTGTTCAGGACTTCCAGCATGTTGCTCTCTAAACCGCAAGACATCTGACCAACTACAAGTTGGTATTAATTTCAGTACTTCAGCATAAATTGTCCGTATTATCTAGAAAGAATAAGATAAAAAAATTATAAAATAAAAATTCATTAGCAACATTAAATTAATAATTCTTTATTTAAAAATGATATGCCACAAAGAACGAGAATTATAAAACAATTGGACTTTTTCAGTGTCCGGCTGACACCTTAAGACAGTGCTGTAAACTGAATCCTAATTAGCAAAATACACTACTAACAATAACATTTAAATTCACATTTAAAAACAGTAACTTAAACAATTTAGCAGCTTTTCAAATAAATAAAGAGTTTTATTTTGTAAAAGCTGATCGGCAAAGATAGTACTGGTAATGCAATAAAATTAATTAGAATTTGAAGAGTATTTCCTGAAGTACCAGGCTGAAAGCGATTCTAGAACACATTTTGGATATCATAACATTTTAATCTAATGAATGTTCATTAATCATAACAAAAATAAAATTAACTTAATAAAATAAAATTTATTCCAAATCTTCTTTTTTAAATTTATTGAACTTTTTTAATTTAAATGAATGCGATGGGCATTAGCAACCAGAATTTCCAATTCCAACAACAAGCAGAGCATACCTTAATTTCAGAATCTACCATGAATGCTTTAAGAAGTTACTGCTATAAACATACTGTAGCCATTGGCATTTCATCCTTCAATTTTGTGTGACTCCTTGGGACATTTCAGGTGTTGAAACCTAAAAATGTGTTAAAAAAGTCATTTTTTTTTTGTCTTCAGTCATTTGACTGGTTTGATGCAGCTCTCCAAGATTCCCTATCTAGTGCTAGTCGTTTCATTTCAGTATACCCTCTACATCCTACATCCCTAAAAATTTGTTTTACATATTCCAAACGTGCCCTCCCTACACAATTTTTTCCTTCTACCTGTCCTTCCAATATTAAAGCGACTATTCCAGGATGCCTTAGTATGTGGCCTATAAGTCTGTCTCAAAAAAAGTCACAGTTACAAAATAATTTCAATTCCTGCAAGGAAATACTGTTCTCATGACTTTTACCATTCATTAACAAACAGCCTGACCCAAATTTATTCACTTTGATTCATGTAAAGTACTTGAGATACACGAGAAAACAAACAGAATTGCTTTCTTTTGAATAATGATGTTCACTATATAACTAATCTATTAGCACATTAAGGTTTCATTCACATCCAAATCTCATAGGTATTTCATATCCTTGAGATGGTGATATGCAAAAGATTTTTTCGTTCGGTGAAGAACTATTAGAGAAACCACTTCGTCAACAGTCTCTATTCTACTGCATGCAGTGCGTGTCTTGAGTACGGTGAGACCTTGTTCCAGAATAATATCAAGTGTAGATTACAAATGAATATTACAAGAAATATTGCATAAATAAAATTAAATCACAAAAATTAAGCACTAAAACCATAAAAAATTTAACCTATTATCTTTAAAATATGCATACCTGACATTCAACTAATGCAATAAGTGAATCTTGCGAAACAATTGAAACTCTATCAGGATCAACCGGGCCATCTAATACAAGGGAAGACTGGCTAGTTCGTTTATAACCCATAGCTTCCAATATTAATTCAGCTCCAACTAGGCCACTCTGAACATGATGTTTGTAGTAACCACAGTAAGTCTGAAAATTTTACACAAAAGAATATAAAAATTAACATTAAATATTGACTCTAATATTTTATACTCAAACAAAGATAAGTGCATTACAATCAATTCAGTCTTACACAGGACATCCACCGGGTTGATCTAGTGAGGAACGCATCTTCCCAAATCAGCTGATTTGGAAGTTGAGAGTTCCAGCGTTCAAGTCCTAGTAAAGGCAGTTACTTTTATACAGATTTGAATACTACATCGCGGATACCGGTGTTCTTTGATGGTTGGGTTTCAATTAACCACACATCTCAGGAATGGTTGAACTGAGACTGTACAAAGACTACACTTCATTTACACTCATACACATCATCTTCTGAAGTAATACCTGAATGGTAATTCCCGGAGGCTAAACAGAAAAAGAAAGAAAATCTTGCACAGGTGATTAATTCAAGGCTAAATTACAGAAAAAAAAGCTGTAATTTGCAACCTTCTATAAAGCAACAAGAAAAGTTTCATACCAATACCTTGTAGAAACTCATTTTGATAAGATAGAAGATGAAAACTGGGAAGGTTTTTCTGTTTTCTTTAACACTTACTTTGCTTAACTATACTGTCTTTTTTTTTCTTTTTCCTGTTTAGCCTTTGGAAATTATCGTTCAGGTATTACTTCATAAGATGAATAAGGATGATATGTATGAGTGTAAATGAAGTGTAGACTTGTACAATCTCAGTTCGACCATTCCTGAGATGTGTGGTTAATTGAAACCCAACCACTAAAGAACAACCAGTATCCACAATCTAGTATTCAAATTTGTGTAAAAATAACTGACTTTACTAGGACTTGAATGACTCGCGACTTCCAAATCAGCTGATATGGGAGTCATCAGCTGATACGGATAACCCAGTGGTTTAATTATACTATCACAGAACAGGGAAAAATTAGATACAGAAATAAATATTATAAAGAGTATCGCATTAAAAAATGGATATAAAATCTCGCTAATTGATAATATTTATAAAAAACAAAATTTAAAATCTAAAACTTAACAATGTTGAAACCTATAAGTAATTCACACAGTGCTCATAATATCTATATAAAATTCTCTTATACTAATATTATTGAAGATTTAATTAATGTTTATAATGATGAAAAATATAAACCCAACAACCATATAATAAGACATTTAAAAAAGAACCATAATGATAATGATTTTAATAGTTGTTTGTGACATTTATAAAATAATATGTAATGACTGTGATAAAATTTATATCGGGAAAACTAACAGATCATTTAAAGTAAGATTTGCGGAACATTTTAGATATTATATACACAATAAATTGGGGTTTTCTAATGTTGATGACCATTTGATGATGAATAAACATTCTATTACTGACTTACAATAATTAGAAAATAATTGAAGCCACAAAAGAAAATGATAATAATAAAAAATTGGACATTTTAGAAAAATATCATATATATATATATATATATACAGAAATTCAGCTTAAACAATCTGTAGACAGAGTTTGATATGATACTCTTATCAAAGCTGCTATAGATAGCAGCACTTTTGTCAATATTAGGTAAAGTTTATAAAATAATAGTACAGTGCTGTATTTAGTGGCTGGCCACAAACATGTTTAATAAATAAATAAAAAATTGTTTTTTAATTATTTGACAGCATATATTATGCCATATATGTAATAATATTTATATTTAGTGTTTTATTAGCTTTAATTATTATCAACTGATGATGAGGAATTTCCTTGAAAGCGCTTTTGATATATAAAATGAAAAAAGAAAATCAATATATACATAGAGCAAGCACAGGACAGAAAAGGACTGCCTATTTATTATCAATTGACATATGATACTCAACTACATTGATCTTGAGTCAATGCAATTCTGCAGGCAAATCTCAACTGCATCTTTTCCAAAATTATCTTCTTTTTTTCAATAAATAACAAAACTATTTCTGTTTACTGCATTAGTAATCTATTATAGTTTTGCACAACTTTCTTAAAGTTTCTACATTTGTTAATCTACCAATGAAAATACTCCTGCATTTCAATAAACATTTTCTAATTATCTTATCAATAAATAGCTTATGCACAATTCATGTAATGGATACTCTAGATATTTTAGCATTCACACATTATTAAATAAAAAAAAGAAAATGACAGAATGCAAGTGACTCATTTTTTATAGAAGATAAAAACAATTCAAACTCAAAATAAAATTACCAAAGAGTTACTACTCAGGTGAAAAAAATGTAGAAGTTTTTCAACAATATAGAAAAGACTTATCTTAAATTTGTTTCAGCCTGACTAATTTACTGTATTGTTCAGTGACCAATGCAAACAGTACTATATAACTTATGTTGTTTAACTGTATGTTCTTTCTATTAAAACTAATTATTAGAGATAACCATAATCTATCTGAAAAAATATAGTATATTTTTCTTTAAACAGTAATAACAGGTTTCATTACTGAATTTACTAACAAAAACAAGATGTGAATGAAACAAATCTCTTTTGAATTAATATTTTCCTTTTTTCCAGCTTCTGGAGAAATTAAATACTGAATAAAAAGTATTTACTACTTCATATAAAAAATAGAAGAAAAATAAGAACAAGCCAGGAATACCTTTATCTCATGGAACTCCTTGCGCCAAGGTTGTGCAAGTAGATTTTGGGCATAAGCAGCAATAGCCGTCCACGCTTGTGTTGCACGATATGCACTGAAGTCTTCTTTTGATTCTACACTACGATGTAAAACTTCTCTTGTTGCATCCAAACAAAATTTTCTATCATGAGGTGCAATGCAAAGGTATTCTCTAATGTATGCTGAAATATTATTTATAAAAACAGATTAGTATAATTCTTTAGACATAAATAAATAAAAACACCATTTATGAAATGAAAGATTTAAAATGATTGATCTCACAATATTTTACAGGCAATACAATTGAATTATTGTCATATAAAAATTAATAACAATTTTTGTTACAATATTATGTACACACATTACATAAAACGTTGTATAATATTTTAGGTTACAAAGAAAAAGATATAATTCTTCGATTACAGTTAATCTTAATTACAAGTTTTACTTTTTTACACAATGCACACATTTAACATATAATACCATTTCTGGCATTGTATAACACAATAAATAAGCAATCTTAAATTAATCTTCTGTTTTTTTATATTATTATGATATGTGAGAAAATTACACCTGAAAAAAGTTTACACATTAGTAGGCAACATTTAAGATTCTGTAAAAATACCCTCAATTTAAAAAAAGCATAACTGTAGCCATGCCAAAGAAAGGAGGATAAGATAAATGTAATAACTTGTATCATCTGTTTTCCACCTAACCAACTGAAAATGCTTGCTAAGATAGTCTACTGTAGCATAGAACATATAGTGGAAGATGTACCAGATTAAGATCAGTTAAGTTTCAAGAAGAGGATAAAAACAAAGGACGCCATTTTGTCTCTAAAACTAATTTTAAAAATAAGAATAAATCTATATAAGAATAAATCTATATGTCACCAGTAAATCTAAAGTAAGAACTGAATATAGAATGGAATATTTTCATTTGCTATTTTATAAATTTGTATTTTAATTACAGCAAGAGGCTTTTCAAGTTGCACATAGAAGATGAAATTCAGGAAATGAATGACAAATTCCAGAGTAGAGTAACTTTAAAAAAAATTAACATGTTCCGCCTCTGATGATGTTACTTCTGCATTTCTCAACCTTTCAGTATTTGCGACCAATCTTCAATCATAATTTTTATCATGCCCCCTCATACAATAACAATGTTTACAATACTGTATTTTGACGCTAAAGCTACACTATCACACATTACAAACCTTATAAAAAAAAAAGATTACCAAGAATAAGTAAATTTATTGATATTTGGCAGCACTGATCCACTACATTGACAAAACCAGAATCAATTCCTCTCTATTGTTCTCTATCTTACATCCACCATATTGGACATTCTCGCAGTTTCGTGAGAAGTCCCGGTTTGTCCCAATTTTAGTTGAGTTGATCCTTCTATTGCTATTGAATCTATCATGAATGTGTATGTTGTAATTTGCGTGTAAATTGCAATTCACGGTATTAAATATTCATGGCAGTACATTTATACAGAATCATGGATAAATTTTTAAGTGGGCATAAGCGAGCATTAGTCGATAGTGAAGCATCAACAACTGCACAGACGAATGTGATTCAGAAAATAAAATCAAGAAAATATTCTCACGAATAGTTAACTTTGTTTTTTTTTTGTTTAACTTCCAGGACCCACGACTGGGTACTGCTTCAGAGGATGAAATGAATGATTTGTAGTATGCGTGAAAATGCCATGCCTGACCAGGATTTGAACCTGGAACCTACGGATGAAAGGCCAAGATGCTACCACTCACGCCACAGAAGCCGGCTAAATTTTGAGTTTACCAGTACTTAAGTAAATGATAAAGAAAGCCCCCTGTGTGTTATTTGCTCAAAAACATTGGCAGCAGACAACATGAAACCTAATACACTTAAGCAACATTTGGAAACGCTTCATAGTGAGTATGTTAATAAACCGCGAGAATTCTTTGAATTAAAAATAATATCATATGAAAAGCAAACATAATTTTTAAAAAAGTTTTGCTTGTGAATAAAAAAGCTTTATTTGCCTCTTACAAAGTTTCATGTAATATAGCCAGAAGTAAAAAGCCTCATCACACCATTGGTGAAGAGCTTATTTTGCCAGCTTCAATTAATTGTAGAAACTATTATTGGAAATAATTTTGCCAAACAACTGCAGTCCATACTTCTAACAAATGATACTGTTTCCTGTGGAATTGGTGATATAGCTGAAGATATACAGCATCAGCTTTTAGGGAAAGTGCATAATAAATTATTTCCAAGTCAGCTTGATGAAGCAACAAATAGCAATAAAGATGCTGATTTCATTGCTCATGTTCGATTTTGTGATGGTATGGCAGCAGCAGTAGAACTACTTTTCTGCAAACCAATAGTACGCAAAGCAACAGCACTCGCATTATTTGCTATCTTAAATGATTTTATAAACAAGGCAAACATAGAGTAGAAAAATTTCATCAAAATATGCACAGATGGTGCTCATTCAATGTCTGGAAGATTCCAAAGTGTATAAGCACTTATGAAATAAAAATCTTCGCAGTGTGTCTGGACATATTGCATGATCCACAGAGTAGCTGTGACTTCCAAAGAAATGAGTCCTGGTCTGAATATTGTTTTAACAACAGTTGTAACCATAGTAAATTATATAAAAATGAGACCCCTAAAATCAAAAATCTTTTCTGCACTTTGTAAAGACATGGGTGCAGCAATTCAGCGTTACTGTTTTTTGTGGGGCAAGATGGTTATCACATTGGCAATTTTTGCAACTTGTTTATGAATTAATAGATGAAATTACCATTTCTCTATTAGGCGAAAACTGACCAGAAGCCGAGAAGTTTCGATATGGTTTATTTGTGATGGAATTGAGCTACTTGGTTGACATATTCAAGAAAATAAAAACCTTGAATCTTCAACACCAAGGAGCAAATACACATACACATACGTTGTATGTGATACCAGTGATAAAGTTAATGCTTTTTGTAGAAAATTGGAGTTGTGGAGTAGAAATTTAAAGCAACAAAGCCTTGAAATGTTTTTTTCAATGAATATGTTAAATGTGGATGAATATGTTAAAACTTACAAGGCTGAAGAACAACATGTGAAAGTTTCTTTTGTAACCATTGAAAATCATTAGGCTGGCAAAGAATTTTAAAGTATTTTCTTGCTGACAACAATTTGATAGCAAGTTATGAGTGGATTAGGGATCCATTTCAAAATACTCCCGAAGGGCTCTCAATTGCCAAAGAAGAAATCTTTTCATAGACTTCACATCAAGTGGTGAAATCAAAAGACAATTTAATAATAAATCACTCTTTGAATTTTGGGAGATGATGAGTTTTCTACACTGAAAACAAGAGCATTTCGTATACTAGCATCATTTTCAACATCCTACCTTTGCAAAACCAGATTTTCTGCTGTAGCTGCTTTGAAGAAAAAATATAGATCTCAGTTAAATATAGAAAAAGAACTCAGAGTGTCTATTTCTAATATTAAACCTTCCTTCAAAAAACTTTACTCTGCAAGAAAGCCCCAAGGGAGTCATTAATAACGATTAAATGCAATGTGCAGTACTGATAGAATCCTATTTATAAGTGTATTATATCAGTGTAAATGTGTATTTTATTATTTATTATGTCAGAATGTATATTGTTTTGCTTTCCTTTCAGTAAATTAATAAACTTTTTTAATAATATTTTCTTTCAGATATACTTGCAACCACCATTAGTGTTATCACGTCCCCTACGGGGATGTGCCCCATAGGTTAAGAAACACTATGTTTCTTTTTATAGGAACCAAGAATTAGAAAGACTCAATTTATTACTAGGAGAAAAATTCAGTTTAAAAATAAATAAGAGTAAAATAAACGTAACAGAAAGGAGGATAATGAGGAGTTATCTGTTAAGACAGAGAAACATAACGTGCCACAAGTAGAAAAATCTTGGTATTAGGTAGTAAAATTTCAAAGGGTGGACAAATTAAGCAAGATATAAATTGTAGACTGGCACACACAAACAGAGTTTTACACAAGAAATACGTGTGCTAGTAATTACAATTAAAAAGAAATTCTTCATATTTGAAATTTTATGAAACATAGAGGAGAAGATAAAATTGTGGTGGAATCTTATTATGAGATGACCTTGGTTTTAAGAGAAAAAAGTTTACCTAATTTACAAAAGGTAAAAACTGGAGGATGACAAAGATTGGTATATATAAGAGATAACTGAGGATGTAGGAGATTAATGAATATGTCAAGAATACCATCAAACCAGTCACGTAACTTATGACTCAAAATAAAAAAAATAGAAATTATATTCTTATTTGGTGACCACTGTTCTGTTCAACAAGAGATTGCAAATCACTATTACAAATAGCAGCTGAAGAGTAAACACTTATCTTCTGCCTCATTTAAAATCCTATGATGTGTATCAATGAACATGCTACATTTCTTCCACCTTTATCAGTCATAATATTTTTATTTAAGCTATCATATTTGTCAAACATCCAAAGTGTTTATTTCTAATAACTGTAAACAATTTTTCTTTGCTAAAAAGTCTTAAAAACAAAAAAAAAATTAACTTGCTCTTATGGAAGGTAGAATGGACTAAGAACTACAGCTTAAGCATTGTAAACTTACTAGTACTTAGTAAATTCCCTTAAGTTGTTTTTAAATATTGAAAGATATAAAATCAACTACTGGCCATATAACTCCTGTTTTGATTCTAAAATAAAAAATATGTTTCTACATATTACAATTTTACACTAACTTGAAAGCTAGGTAAGAATTAGATAAAAGAAGAATATTTAAAGCAACAATATATTTATTTAAAATTTGTATTGACCATATATGTATAGTGGTTAACCTGTCATCACAAATCAGTTGTTTAACAGCTGATTTTCAAAGTCGAAGGTTCTGAATTTCAAATTCTAGTAAAAGTTAGTTGCTATTCTATGGATTTGAATACTAGACAGTGGATACTGGTGTACTTTGTGGTTGTGGTTCAATTATTCTGCCTCAGGAATGGTCAGCCTGAGTCTGTACAAGACTACACTTCCCTTTCATATCATTATCTCATTGGGCTGTTCAGGGGAGGAGGTTGCTTATTCTTCACTAGTTGAATAAATTGCAACACACACATAAAGAAAAAAAAGTAATAACAAAACACTGTAAATTATAAGTAGACTAACAGAAGATTAGATTACATAAAATCAAGACAAAAAACTAAAACAAAAGAAATTACTTATTACAATATGCTAGGCCTATTTTAAAAAATAAGTACAGATTGTGAATGACTGCCATAGGTGTCATTTCACATATGCATACCACTTTCCTCCTATTTTATCAAATCACCAATGCAATCATGAAAACAAAAAAAAAAGTTAACATTTAGTTCTGACCATTTAAAAAAAATTAGGTGGATCAATGAGCCCAACAACTGTGAAATACGGCCTGTTATCTATTTAATGAAAAAAAGGGAAACCAGGTAAAATTAATTCCCAGATACATGAAATGACTAAGTAGCAGAAGAATAAGAAAATGAGCCAGTCAGTTGAAGGATGAAAATATACATAATCCTGTGCACATCTGTCTTTAGTTACTAAAAAATTGGCATGTCCAGTCAGCACAAAACTTCATGAATTTCAACTAACAGTTCACAATTTTATCACCTGCTGCAATACGCAAACAAACATGCAGCATGGTTAGTTGCAGCACAATGTTGCTTCTCAACATGTTTGGCCAGGCACTTTTGAATTTAGGAACTCATCATTTGGCTGTGAATAAACTGATCAAACTCCATTTATTGGGCACTGTATAGTGCCAAGTGATATTCATTTGTTTCTACGACTAAAAAAGTTTGTTTTTTGGTTTTCAGCTCCACAATTTTTTATAACAAAAAAAGTTGTGCAGAACTGGTAATTTTCATACACAGTTTTGTTCTATGGATAGAGTACAAAAACTTTGATCATTTTTAACTTCATTATTCTGAAATGGTGAAAAATTATTCTGAAAATTATGCAGAAAAATACATAAACGTATGATTGATCAGATAAAATATACACTTTAAAAAGCAATTCTTTTTTTATTACTACAATCTAATGATTCATTCTTACAGCTGAAATAATAAAAGTTGGCTGGTAATGATGTATAAATTGCCAGCAAATGTCTGCCTCAACCAAGGTGAAATAATAAGTAAATTATAAAACATCAAACTAAATTAAATGATATGTCATATCTCACTCATCTGATCACTCAGTTACTTTTGGTAACTCATTAGTCAACATTTTCAGTGCAAAACTTGCATTACTGTGCAAAACTTCTAAAACTGCAAAATTTAATTTTTATGTTAAATCAACCATTACACAGCCTTAGCTATTCTTTTTTGCACTTCCTTGAATTAAATATTATATAAATTAAATATTTAATTCCTTAGATTTTAAATCATTAATAGTAAATAAATAGAATAATAAATGAAAGGAGTCAGAATTAATCAGCATTTTTAAAAGTTTTACTAATTCTTTGTAATTAAATTATACAATGCAAAAGTAAATAAATATATAAGTATAGATGCAATGCTGAGGAAGAATCTATAATTGACTTTTAATCTATCAACCAAGTTCCTCTAACACAAGTTTCAAAGCCATCAATTACTACATTTGCACTGGGTAAGCTTGAACTGTGGCTAACTTCTCCCATGTCATCTTACATCTCTTCTTCATCAAGCCCTTCCATACCTGTATCATCTCCATTCAGAGCTTGAAAAATATATATATAAGCTCATTGGGATGTCATGGGGTAACACAAACTAGATATAGTACCCACAGTTGTTTGTTTTCATCAGCACTGTCTTTAAGAATCCAACTCCTATAGTGATAATACAACTTAATAAAAGGATGGTGAAGATCACATTCCTTGCAGAACCTTTTAAGAGCTTTGGTTTTATTGAAGGACAAAAATAATTATATGAAACATCTAAAAATCCTTTCGCAACAAAATTGTATGTTTACTGTCAGATAGAGGCTCAGGCTATCAAGCATTTTCCCTTACTACTTACAAGGTGGTGCACGAAATGATACAACATTTGTTTTGGCAATAATTGTTTAGGTTAATAATCAGAAATGTGTTTTATGTTGGCAGAAGTGACAGCAGTTCATTAATATAAGTTTCTTCTCTTTCCGAGTGGACTGTTTGTATATCGTTCCAAGATAGCTGACAAAGGAGGACTGACTGTTTAACAGTAAAGGCTGTTATTTTTTAATGAAACAAAAAAATATGGTGCTTACAGAAAAACGGTTTCATACACATTTTCAGACTCAGTTATCGCCCTCATTTAAAACAGTAGACTTTACATAACATTTAATAGCGACAGTTCAGTATTTGAGAGTAAGCACTAACGGCTTTCCAATGTTCGTTCTCCACAAAATGTTGAAGCTGTCAGAGCAACGTTGCCAAAAAGCCCGAGCAAATCAAGAAAAGGAGCACCACAACTTGGGATTTCTAGGTGATCTGTGCAGCAAATTTTTAAAACTGATTTGCATTTGTATCTGTTTCCTAAATTAACGGTTGACAACAAACATCAAAGAATGGCATTCACTGAACAAGCTGTGAACAGAGACGTATTGTTCAATAATGTTTGGTTTTCAGATGAGGCACATTTTCACCAAGACAGGGTTAATAAATAAAATGTGTGTTTTTGGGCTTCTGAAAATCCACAAGTGCTTCATGAAACAGTGCAGTGCACTGAAAGAATTATGTTACGGGTTGCTATCTAAAGTCATGGGGTAATGGGGTCATTCTTTTTTTAACAGATGGTGAATAGTGGACATTATTATTTTTTTAACAGATGGTGAACAGTGGTAACAGCGGATGGTAAAACACGCCGTGTAATAATTTTGTTCCTCAGCTTCTTGCAAAAAAGTTTCAATTAGAAAACGAGTGGTTTGTGCAGGATGGAGCCAGACCACACACAGCTACTGTTGTTTCAGACTTTTGCATGAAACGTTTAATGCAAATGTCATTTCAAACCGATTTCCTAATCATTTTGCATGTGGACAGAACTGGCCCCCAAACAGTCCTGATTTGAATACATATGATTATTTTCTTTGGGTATTTCTAAAGGAAAAGATTTTCCCTAAACATCCTCATACAGTGATGGAACTGCGAGTGCTGATCATCAAGGCGTGCAATGAGATAACTGAGGATGTGTGGTGTTGAGTTATTAAAAACACAGGAGTTCGTTTTGAAGAAGTTGCTAGACGTGATGGTAGTCATATTGACCACCATCACATCATTTGATAAACAGAACATAATTTCCAGTTATATAGTAAATACATTATATTTTACTTTTCTATATTGTGATTCAAATAAATATTCTTTAACAAAAAACCATATGTTGGATCATTTCATGCACCAATCTGTATAAGGTCATGTGCTGTTTGCTTACTTTTCACTGGTGGTGAGAGAAAGCAGTTTGTTAAGGATTAAAATATATGACTTTTTGGTGTTGTACAGCAAGTTTCACCTTTGCCTTTGATAACATACAATAATACCAACCTACTGGACATGATGTGTCCATCAAATTATTTCTGTATCATCTAGAAGCTCTGGTTCACCAGGTTTAACACAGGTGACATGTACAGACTGTCAATCAGCAAGTCATGGTGTTCCATACAAGTGTTTCTGCAAGTACCTTCTAACCAAACTCAAAGTTAGATTTTCCAAATCATTTACGATACGTCCTTGATCAAGAGCCAGAATGATCATGAGACAGAATAAGTCCAGCCAATTTATAGCTTAATAGTGCCATTCTATGCTTAACTGTGTTAAATGCACTTTGTCCTGAAGCATTTGAAGTAATCAACAAACCAACCAAAAGATATCACCTTCTGATATTGTAGATTCTTATATGGCCTTCCATGTATGGTTATCACGCCATACATGGCGTGATAATAACCACGCCAGTCAGCTAGGGAGGCTTGACTGAACCATTTTCAACTTTAACTACTGACAGAAACTCACTAATATTAATATCCAAAGATTTGAGAAAGTGTATTGATAGTTGATGAACAGTCCTTCCTACTTCTGATTTCAATAAATGTAGGTCCAGCCCATGAATTTCAGAAGTCACTGGATCAATTTTAAATCGACATAAATAGAAAGTATGAATTTATCTTGAAGAGGCAATGAAATGCTGTATTCCATATGAATAAGTTAGATCACTTGCATATTTGCCTCTGAGAAGCCTACAAGGACCTGAGCTTTGTCATCTTGATAAAGATAGGGTATTGGTGCTGATCCAAGGATTGAGGTAAGATTTTCCAGTTAACACACAGATGTAGCAAAGTAGCTGCTGCCTACGTGACTACGGTGGTCATCCATCTGTACACAGAAGTTTAAAAAAGACAGTTGAAAAGGGTCTTCAGCCCTCTATCGTAGTTTTATCTTGGGAATAGACAAAATCACACTATAGTAGTTATCGAATTAATTTTACTCAATTTAGTTGTTTTAGTAAGTTCAAAATTTTTATACCACAAAGTGATTCTATTCTTTACCTAGTATTTGCTGCACTCCCAAAAATAGCAAATCTACAACAGCTTTTAATAACAAAGGTTGATTCTGTTCTATGATAAGAATTCCACTAATTTCAGTAATTGTTTTTTATGTAAAGGCTTTCGCTGCATACTTCTGAAGCTTTCTTCTCTCTCTTTCTCTCTCTCTCTATCATATTAATAAGACGGTCATTCAAGTATAATTCGGAATTTGTTTACAGAACTCTATTGATATTAGATAAAATTACAAATTATGTACTTTCTTCAAATTAAATAAATTTTCTCCACCATAAGAGTAGCTTTCTCATCCCATCAAAAAAACAAGATGGCTGCCCCAAAAACCAACTGCACACATAATGTTTGACTGCATCATTGTTTTCGAATCTTTGCTCTCCTAAAGCTTCTTTCAACAAACCAAACATGTGAAAATCAAATGTGATAAGTCTGGACTGTAGGATGGGCTTTGAAGAAGTATTCAATGTATTTTAACAGTTTATTGCAAGTCTGAGCTACTGTATATGGCCTTGCATTGTTATGGAGGAGGACGCTGCAAGCTGGTTGCCAACAGTGTTGCTATAAGCACTCCTGACATCATCCAATAACTGGCAATAGTATGCCGCATTTACCGTCCTTCATTTGTGAACAAAATCAATTGGTAGCAACAAAACTGCCAGAAGTTTTCCAGATAACAAGCACTTCTTGCCTTGATCAATGTCCCCTTGCCACTTTTCCTCACTTCATACTTGTTCTCTACTTTCTGGTATCTAGTGATGGACCCCTATTTGGTTGCAGGTCATAACACAGTCCAAAAATGCCTCTCCTTTCTCTAAGATTCAGAAGCTGCTGACAAATGTCTTTCCAGACATTTCTCTGTGCCTCAGTGAAAAGATGTGGAACCCAGCTCCCCGAAACTTTGCTTCATCCAAGGGTCTGACAACACTGTATGCACACCCAACACTTATGCCCATCTCTGATGCATTTTCAGTGACCATTATGCTGATGGCACCTCCTGATCAGATATTCTGCTACTGACGTAGGAACATGACCTACGGGTGTGGCTGGCTGGTTGCTATCCTCCATATATATCCAACTAACTACTCGCAGCGTTTCATCACATTCATTTCTTTTCCTTAGTCTGCACGACAAAATTTCATTTTATATTTGAATGACCCTCATATTCAGCATTTTGCTTCATTCTTTTAAGACTTTTTTTTAATTGTACATGAAGATTACAAACTTTTTTCTCAGCCTCACTGTATGTAAATGTATCTAACATCACACAGGACTAATTTAAGAATGGAGATTTTTTTTAAGAATGAAGATTTTTCTTCAAACTCTCTAGTGTAGATTTTACTCATATGATATTTTCTGACAACACAAGTTTATCTTCAAGTTTAGATTTAACCAGTAGCTCAATTTTTTTCTCTGTACTCTCTAAATGGATTGAAATACAAAGTACAGCTTTGTCAGGTCCGGAAAATAATTTTTTTAGATAGTGGAAGCAACCTGAAATATGAATACAAAAGTTTAATAAATGGAAATACATATGATAGATTTTAATAAAACACACTTCTTAAGATTTGTCATTTGAAATATTAAGTTCTAGAATACAAAACATGGCTGAAGGATCTGCCCAGTATTTCTCCAAAAATATTTATTATAGATAATATTTATTATATTTAGTATTTTTAAGTCAATCACCGTTTTCATGAAATTTATATAAATCATTTGTTTAAAATTAGGGCGAAAATTGTTAAATAATTTCTTTTACTGATGATACTGCATTTATAATTGACAACAATTAAGGAGACTTAGTTTTTAAAACTGCAGAAAGTAGTACTTGAACATTTTGAATGAATTTCTGGCAATCGCCTCCCATAGCTTAAACTTTAATAAAAAACTTTTAACTTTTTTGATAATGGAACTGGTCAACCTGAAGCTAATATTAAAAGACTAAAATTGTTCATTTCAACAAGGGCAGTTTGGTGGTTGTACAACATTGTCTGAAAGCAAAGTAAAAATATTAGGTATTCACATATTTCCTAGATAATAACTTGAGCTATCAAATATACTGATTTTACATCAATTTGTTATTGATCTGATATCAATGTCAAGCTGCACTGACTTATTATTCCCAGTCGCACGTTTAGTTAGTTCTCATGTCACATTTATAGATCTGAGGACACTTATGAATTCAATAAACAGCATAGAAATTTTAAACAATGAATGCATTTTCTTTGCATTGTTACCACAGGCTGCTGTGCTTCCTATTGGTGAGCAAATGCCAGCCGTTAAAATGTCAACAGGAGTTACTACACCTACGTGCCTCCACATATGCTGTTCCCACAAAGTCAGTTGACTGCCCAACACCCCCACCACAATGGCGCTGCAGCCCCTTTGAAATTTTGGTTAGATTTAACCATAGAGGCAGCTTTATAAGCAACAGTCTGTTGATGCGAGAGCATTCACTCTCAGACCACCACAGGGAGATGACCAAGAAGAAGAAGTCCTCTGGCTGGCCCAACATGAGATCTAGGGTGGATGCCGACATACCTGCTGGGGCAACAGGCCTGACTGGCCCAGTACAAAGCCTGCTAGTGCCAGGAGGTGAGGTAAAGATGAAATTGGGTGAGCATCAGGAAGAACTGCCTCGGTTGCGCCTGCACAAGACGACTGATGCCAAACATTGCAGGGCTCTGGGGGCTAGTACTACAGTGGACGCTGTACTAGGGACCCAATTGCCACTGAGGGGAAGCTCAGTCTGATTCCACTTGATGAGTCACAATTTGCTGCCTGCAACCTCTCCAGCCAAGCTGACATTGCCAGAGACCAGCAAGTGAACTCAACAACCCTTCTTAGGGCTACCTCATCAAACACACAAATGACCATTTTCAGGGTCACACTACAAAAATCCCAAACATCGCTTTTCAGGGCTACCTGGAATCAGCTTATATCATGACTACATCATATCACTATTTTATATGTCTATTATAATCTCAATAAAACTAAGAGCTTACCTTAATAATACAGTTCAGAATTGATTTCATTTTTGTCATTTTCTGCTATTCTATGTCCACTCTCATTAGACCAACGTCTTGAGCTCCTTAAAACTTTGCATCATTTAAAAACCTACCAAACTATTTCTCTAGGGCATTTCTAATAATTCAGACTTTACAGCTACAGTGATGAGAAGCAATATGTGCCATCACAAATGGGTGTTTGATTTAAAGATTAAGTTTGAGTGCATAACATTACAACTCTCTTTCTCTGTTGACCTCTGGAACCACCGTAATGTATTACTTCAGAGGATGATATGTATGAATAGTATGATATATAATAATAGTATATATATATATAATAGTATGTATGATATGGATGATATGTATGAAGTGCAGTCTTGTACAGTCTCAGGTCAACTATTACTGAGATATGTGGTTAACTGAAACCCAACCACCAAAGAACACCGGTACCCATGATCTAGTATTCAAATCCATATAAAAGTAACTGTACTAGGATTTGAACCTTAGAGCTCTCGACTTTGAAATCAGCT
Source organism: Lycorma delicatula (assembly GCF_047948215.1). Taxonomy (NCBI): domain Eukaryota; kingdom Metazoa; phylum Arthropoda; class Insecta; order Hemiptera; family Fulgoridae; genus Lycorma; species Lycorma delicatula. Next base: position 199,224,141 of record NC_134457.1, on the reverse strand, counting down.
GATTTGCGATGACGAATTCACCACTAGATCAACGTGGTGATTAATACTAGATAAAGTTACCAGTGCAGATATTTCAATTCCAGATTATCATAAAATATCAGCTAAAGTAGCAGAGGTCAGTGAATAATTTGCTTGTTTAACATTTAATTTTGAAAAATTAGACTTTGGATATGCATATGAAATCATCTAAGTATAGAAACAGAAAGGTTTAATGCCCACAACAGACTACATAACTGAGTTCTAAAACAATATGAAGTAATATAGAATGTAACTAATTAAGTATTATAATTTAATTTCACTTAAAAAATACACTGAGGGAGGATAATCCTGCAATCATGTCTGCACAATAAAAGTGTGTAGTGTTACGAGCTTGATTTATAATTGCCCAATTTATAATCACTCTCTGAAAACCAACTGTGCTGCAGCTGGTAGTCTACAGTAATGCAGTCATATTAGTAATAATAATAAAAGATGTATGTTCTAACAACAATAAAAGATTAATCATTACATACCTTCTAATCTCTTTTTTTCATCTAGCTTCCTTGGGCTTTCATCTGCTTCTAAATAAGTTAGATGTAATTGGGCAATATGTAACCATAATTCTTCCAGTCTATCTCGCAGCAAGCAACCAGCCGCCATAGTTAGTAATTAACTAAAATTAATTAAGTTTTAATGTAACATAATAGCTAGTAATTATGTTTTATGTTATGATTTAAAAATAATCTAAATGCTTAATCTTACATCAAACAAGTAACTTTTGGGAATCAAACTAAAAACAAGGGCATACAAACTTACAGTATGAAAATTAGGATATTATTACATAAAAGTACTTCATGAAAATCTCTCCCTACGTATAAATGTATGTGTATATACACAAATCATTACTTTGATTTTGTCCATGATGTTGGAAACAATAATGTTAAATCACTGATAAAGGTGTTCCATATATAGAGGTCACAAATCGTTATTAACACAGTTAAACTTCCATTTAAAAAAATCTTGTTCAGTTTATTTATAAATTTTTCATTTAAAAATTTGTTGTTACTACTTATAATACAATCATAAAATTATAAGGTAATGAATGAATTATATACTATACTGATTAAATCATCAATGACGTTTTAGCACAGTTTACATATAATAAATTATATTTATATTTAGAAGAATTAATTATATTATAGAAATATTTAGAAGATATTGGATTAATTTATCAGGACATGGATTTCTTACGTTTATATTTCTTGAGAACGGCTTTTTTTCATATTATCAAAAGTTTTTGTAAGCCCCATTGTAATGTAACTAACTTACATGCTGAAATTAAATTATAATAAATATAACCTGTCAATTATTTATTACATGATATATGATAATGTATAATAGGAAGAACAAAAAAGTTGTCTAATGTCTAAAAAGAGAAAAATCATGATATGTTAAATAAGTAGATAATTTTTAAAACATAAGGTACTGTTTTGGCAATTTGTAGATTTAGCTTTCTGTGGAAATAAAAATTACTGACGCACAATAAAATTAATTTCATTGTTGAAACTTTTTCAAACAAAATTTATTGTTCAAGATCAATTTACAACAATTCACCAATTTAACCACCAGCTAAAAAATAAATTTAGAAGGCTAAATGTTTATGCTAAAAGGAACATTTTTAAGAGTATTTTTTTACATCTTAATATTTAAAATATCTTGCAATTTTAATCAAAATTTGTTTACTTTTGATACAATTATATCAGTACTAATTATTGATACAAAATATAAACAAATTACCAATTACCTTAAGTATGATGTATTATGTCTGGGTAAAGAGTAATGATTAAATTAATAATGTTATATGTTAGGTATACAAATTTCATCAGTAAGATTTTGAGAAATTTAATTTAAAAAATATAAACAAAATATAGATTAATTAACCTACCCAATTATAATGTATACAGACTGAAAATTAAATTAATATAATTTGTAAAAAAAATCACCCAAGAAAAACACACAGCACAATAATTATTTCTAAAATTAGTACACCCAGGGTCTACAGGCTGATATATAAATAATTAATTCAGATTCAAACTTAGCAGTAATATTATAGCCTTAATCACAATGTCATATGATATCTTTTATAACATAATTACTAAAGGAATTTCGTTTCAAATGATATGAAATAAAATGTAAGAAAACACAATGAACATCGAAAATAGAAATAGTAACGACGTCAATGTTATTCAATACCATCACTTACATTAAATATATCTCAAAAGTAAGCTTATATCAAAAAAATATTAACTGCTATATTATATCAAAATTAAAAATGTACGTACATCTATTTCAAAGATAGAGGTGAAAAATAAAAGGAACTAACACTTTACACGTACATACGTTCCCCGAAAATTTGTCTAAATTAAAATTAAGAATGTTAATTAACTTAAATGACAAGTTTTCATTTATTAATGTTTGTTCTTTCACTTACCTCTAACATATAACCTCGTGTTAAGAATATTCTTAATTTTATAAACAGAACACAAAAGTTTTAGTATTATAACACTTTTACCAGTTAAAAAATACATAACCTCGACTTAATTTTGTTTTTCGATTTTTATCGGAATGCGATTTTCATCAGTAAGTATCGATATTAAATAGCTATCGATTTTATTTCCGAACTACAATTTGTGTGGAGAAACGATCGATATAAACCAATTCACATCTTTTTTGGTGTACCAAATCCAACAAACTATTAAATGGGGATGGTAATAAATAAAAAAAATTTTTTTTAATAATCACCTTATTACAAAAACGTAGAAAAATTATTTTTAAAGCAAGTTATAAAACTATAATAGTCAATACCAACATTATCAAACTTTTGAATACTCTTAAGTTGAATATTGAAGTAATAAATTTTATTCAATACAAAATTGTTTATAAATCAGTCACACATATGAAATCATGCCAGCAATTATCTAGTAAGTTCATTTACAAATTTAACAATTTTTGACACAACTTCAAATTTTCTACTACAATAATTATTAAAAACTGTACACTGTTAAAACAAATTGTAGTATTTAATAACTTCAAAATGTTTTCAATCATGTTCTCATTCTAATGTCATCGTTTAAAGTTTTTTTGAGTATTACATTCAGTACTCTGAATGTGGTGAAATAAATAGTGTGTTGTATTTCAATTGTTTCTTTATTTAATATAGCCTGGTTATGTTTATATATTTAAAAAATTTAAGATGTAGTTTCTTTTGTATATTTATAATATATCAATAATATCAGGTGATTCCCAGAATGAGCACACCGATTCAAGTCAGTGAAAATGGTTCAAAGTGATGAAACCATTTTTAAGTTAATAAAATTTTGTTTCATTGTTTCAAAGGTGATAGTTTCATCACTGACTGTTACGAACAAAAACATAAATTTTCTACAATAACTTGAAAATGTTTAGTGCAGTATTTTCAAAATTAGATTGCGTTGTACAGACATTTATAATGCTTAATACAAATTCAAAAGTAATGTCGTTTATAAATACATTTTTTGTTAAGTGGTTAACAAATATTATACAAAAATATATACATCAGATATGTTTTTTATTTATTGTAATTAGCCATTCAGTTTTAATTTGCATCCATTATAAATAAAATACATCAAATAATGTAACATGATTCTTTATTGTAATTGATGCAGCAGATTAGACAGCATTTACAAAGTGAACATGATTGTTCTTTATCTATCATAAAAACGTGTACATTATTTAATAAAAATACTGTTAGGAATTTTTTCTAGGAAAATAAGGAATATTTTAATGCATTATTTCACAGATCCACTGTGACTAACTTGTAACTGTTATTAAGAGCAATATTGATAAATCTTTTCTTTATCGATGACTATATCTAACTGAATTGCTAATAAAGATTAATTCAGATTTCAAATTACAAAAGGTTATACCATTATAAAGAAATTAGCATATAATACAAATTAAAAAAATATATATATACATATACACAAACGGTTAGGAACATTGAAAATGTACATTTTCTGTTCCCATTTTGAAAAAATGTACAACGGTAAACTATTATCGTTCCTTGACTTCTTTTATTAAAAAAAAAGCAAGCTGAAAATAGTCATTTGTTATTTTGTGTAATGTATTTTTACAAAGCAATGTTCTCCTGATTTGTATAAATCACTGACATATATATTGATTATAAGACTTATTTTTTCAAGTTCTCTTATATCTTCATAGATTCTTTAAGCTAGACATACAAGGGTCATTCAAATATAAACTGAAATTTTGCTGTGTGGACTGAGGATGGGCAGTGAATGTAATGGGTTGCTACAGTAGTTAGTTAGATATGTGTGGAGGGGAGCAACCGGCCAGCCATGCCCGTAGGTCATATTCCCATGTTAGTATCAGAAGTACCATTGTTCAATGCACAATGAATTGTAATCCAATTTCTTCCAAATAAATATGTCAAAAACTCTGAAATTTTAACTCACAGTTTGGTGATGCTACCCAGTCAAAAACTCAAGTGTCTTATTGGGTAAAAAATCTTGAGGCTACGATACAATGGAGAACAAAAGTCACAGACGAATGTCAATGATGACAACATTCAGACCACTCATGATCTTGTGGAATGTGACTGCTACTGAAATTGTTTCAGAAGTGGACATAAAAGTTAGGAGTGGGCATACAATGTTGTCAGATACTCTTCTTGGGTTGTACAAGTCTTCTTACTGAGGCACAGAGAAATGTCTGGAAAGACATCTGTCAGCTGGCTTCTAAATTGCTTTGAGAAAGGAGAGGCATTCTTGGATGGTATTATGACCTGCCACAAAATATGGGTTCACTACTACAGCTTGTAAAGCAAGAGAACAAGTATGAAGTGGGCATCGATCAAAGCCATGAAATGCTTGTCAGCTGGAAAAGTTCTGGTAACTATGTTTTGGAACTCAAAAGGTGTGTTGCTGATTGATTTCCTGTATGAACGAAGGACAGTAAATGTGGCATACTAATGCCAGTTGTTGGATGACATCAGGGCTGCTTTTCGCAACAAATTTGCAAAGTCCTCCTTTTCCACAACAATGCATGGCTGCACACAGCAGCTCAGACTAATAAAATTCATTGGATAACTTTTCAACAAATATCCTACAGTCCAGGCTTGTCACCATGTTTGGTTTGCTGAGAGATTTAGACAATGCTGCAGTTGAGCAATTTAAGTGTCCACTTTGTTGTTGGGGCAGCCATCTTGTTTTTTTGATGAGAGGCTTAGGAAGCTACCTATTAGGTGGAAAAATTGTTGAACCAAACTATGTTTGCTTTAATATCAGAAAAGCTATGTAAACAAATTCCAGTGTATATCTGAGTGACCCTTGTACTACATTTTCCAATGGGTACTGGATTAATTGATTCACTTACAAGTATCTTAGTTTTACATGAATAGATGCAGGTTTTCTTATGCAAATCTGAGAACTCCAGAGGATTATGACTGGGGCAGACACCAACTGCTTGGTGGAAACTCACACGCCTCCTTTTGGAGGAAGTTGTTTTGTGGTTTGTATGTGGACAGATCATGCCTTTCTCATTTCCCACAGCTTTCTCTTACATTGATCCTTTGCTACTTGATGGTGGAATGTGAATATTGTTGGGTTTCCAATAGATCCATGCTAGGGATGCGAGAACATTTTGAGTTAACAGGATAAGTCTGCATATGGAACAGTATAAAAAGCTTCACTTGTGGCTAACGTGTTTTTAAGTAAACCTGGCTGTCCTATTATACATATAACTTGTTTCAATTCTAACAAAAAATAGCTTACAATGTTACATAATTATAAATCAATCAAATTTTTATAAATAGCACTAAACATTTCTTCCCAAAAACTAACATTTTCACATATTCTAAGCCATTAAAAGTATTAAAAAAAACCCCATCTTATTTCGATTTTAGATATAAATTTATCCAAATAAAACCAATAATACTTAAATAGATAGGTGTTGTATTTTACTTTTGTGAAGTTTTATTCCTGGTTGCTGATGAAGTCACATTATGCAAGTGATAAGCTTTATTGTTCCTTAGTATAAAAGATTGAATTTTATTTTGGCATTGAATTTATAAAAATCAGTTAAATGTTATCAATAATCACCTAATTAATTAAAAATCTTATTGAACCAAGATTTTTGTAGGCAGATGATTAATGTAACTTTTCATGCACTGAATCATATGAAAAATTAAAGTAATGTCTGTAAATAATTTGTAGGTTGTTTTATTACTACTGACATTACCTGTTTTCATATAAAAATAACTCAAAATAATTTTTGTTTCAATGATATCAGTTTCATTTGTGCCTACTCTTGATTAGAGGATTTGTATGTCACACAAATGACTACCTGTTTTAACAAAAGATACATTTTTTTTTGTATTTAATAGCTCAAAAGGAATGTACAAAACGTCTTACTCCCCTTTCGGTACAATCTTTAGAAAATTCAAATGAGGTTCCTTCTCCCACTTACAGACAGTTTTTTGTCATTTAAATGTTATGGTTGAATTTTAGCAAAATATTTCAAAGGACAAGAATTTAAATAAATTTTGAAACATTTTCATATTATTTTTGTTAAATTCTGCCTGAAGGTCTCCTTCCTGGTAAGAAATAGGATCTGAAACCTGAAAGAACACAAACACACACACACATGTATATCAAAGATGTCTTACCTTATTTTATTGTTTCTCCAGTTTCTACATTAAAAATAGTTGCATATAAAAATAAAATATTGCCTGTGGCCAGCCACACATATAATCCTGCACTCCACTGCAGTAGTGTAGTACTGTATGTGTAGCTGGCCACAGGCAATATTTTATTTTAATTTTTGACTACATATTCTTACAATATATGCGACAATTTTTAATGTTTAATTTTAATGAGTAATTTTTAAAAAAAAATTTTGAACTGATGATGAAGGAAACCCTCGAAAGCGCTTTTAATGTAAAAATTGGAGAAACAATAAGGTAAGAAATATTGTCAGATTCTGTACTGCTGGTGGAAAGGTAAGTTTTACTTTTGTCTCTGATATAATAATTAGTACAGAGGAAGACAACTTTTGTTTTTTAACTTGGTTAAAAAGAAACATAATCTCCAAAAAAAAACTCTTGGGTAAAAAACAACATTCTTTTCAATTCAAGAAAGAGTATTTTTATCTGGAGAAATAAAAACGTATTAGGGAAGAACTAATTTATTTAATGTGCAGCATCCTAATCATACAATTTTCAAGATCGTAATTACAAAGTTAACAGAAAAATTTCAATGCACTGGTTATACTATTTTGAATGATAAATGAGCCTGGCCAACCCAAAATAGATGAAGTCACTGAAGAAAGAATATTAGTAGAAATTTCTGTTAATAACCAACAATGATTGCACGAAATAATTTATCTAGGTGGTCAGTGCAGTATTAAAAAAATGTAATGTCATCCATACAAGATTTAATTAGTGCAAGAACTTATTGAAGGGAGGATTGAATTAAGTGAAATTTTGACAGAGAAATTTTTACAACACGAACTATTTCTTGCTTCTATATATTGTTCATTGATGAAGGGGATGTTAACATACATAATAATAGGTACTGGTCCCAAAAAACCCTCACTGGTATCGTGAAATTCACTCCCAGCATTCAGAGCTATTAAATGTATAGGCTGAAATAATAGGCAACACGCTTCTTGGACCATTTGTCATTAATGGTAACTTACTTAGATAGTGTTATGTATTGTGCTTTGCTGAACAAGGAGATAATTCCAGCTCACAACAATTTGAGATAACTCATAGAACAAAGAGGCAAACTTTATTCATGAGAGATGTTTTTCCAGTTAGATGGTGCATCTCCACACCATGCTTGCAATGTGAAAAATACATTGAACCAGCCAGCAGCTTCCACATCGTTCAATAGGTCGAGCATTGAATGGCCAGCCAGGTTACCTGACCTGAATCTCCTTGATTTCTTCCTTTTTTTTTACCTCCGGGTCTGCAATCAAGCAATTCATTCCACAGAGAATGAGATGAATGTTTTGTAGCGTGTGTGAAAAATGCCATGCCTTTCTGGGATTCGAACCCAGGACCTACAGATGAAAGGCCGAGACGCTACCACTCGTGCCATGGAGGCCATGTTGATTTCTTCCTACTGGTATTCAAAATCAACTGTTTATAGCTCATAGCTAACTTCCCTCGTAGAGTTAAGGGAACGCATTTGGATAAAATGTAGTAAAGATTTTACCAGAAACTTTTCACAATGTGAGAGAAGCTTTCAAGCAGAGTCTGTATTACTATATGGAGGAACATGGAGTGTAGTTTGAACATTTAATAGGTGGGAAGCAATAACATTTTTAAACTGAAATAATTTTATTAGACAATATTTTAATTAATGAGATTATAGGAGACTTTTTAAATAAAAGATAGAATTAATTACTTATGAAAAAATAATTAAATAAATTGCAAACTGTTATATACTTATATAAGATTCTTCAAGATTATAAGTTTCATTAAAAGAAGTATTAGAAAAACTATAATAATTAATTTTTTCAATTTTTAATTAATGAAATGACATTTGTGGTTTAAATAGCTAGAATTTAATTTTTTTATACAATTTTGCTTATCTTGCAAAGATCTTTAAAACAACATATTGTATGACCATATGTTCGATTTAAAATTTTTGAGCCACCCGCTGAAGGCTACCAGTTTTGATTAGGCAATAAAATTTAGTTGGAAATCAATTTTCTCCAACTCATTGAGCTCTTTAAAATGTTATATCAAATGACTATTGGTCCCATGTGAAATTTTTAAGTTGCCCTCCTCTCAAAATAAGAGTGAAATATATGTTCATTGACATAGTCCCTCAGTACAAGGAAGAATACTGCAAACCACATCCAGTTATTTCAATTGTAATAAAGGTTAGAGATAGGGAGGGTGTAAGTTACTTTTCAACCATCCAATATAAATATATTGCCAGCCTCCGTGGCATGAGTGGTAGCGTCTGAGCCTTCCATCTGGAGGTCTCAGGTTCGAACCCCAGCCAGGCATGGCATTTTCACACACTACAAAAATTGTCATTCATCTCATCCTCTGAAGTAATATCTAACGGTGATCCTAAGGTTAAAAAAAAAGTATAAATATATTATACACAGAATAATATTTTAAATAGTGTTTTAATATTTATTCAACACATTGGATAATAGGCATACAAAAGATGAAGAAAACATTAGCATTTATTTTAACTCTAAAAAATCAGCTCTAATGTTTATTTCTTAAAAAAACAATCTACTGAACAAAAATTAAAACTACAATTTATATATTACACATCTCTATCTACAGTTTATTTAGCTTGAAATATGAATAAATAGGGATGGCTATGATTCTAATAGAATAAGTTGAAAAATGAATAATAAATTTCCTTTCACATATGATGTTAACTAATTGTTTATAATTTTTGTTGAAACATTTCCATAGTGTATGCTACGTTGTCAATGACACAATACAGGGTGATAATTAAATATGGAAACAGCTTTATACTGCATATCTGAGGTATTTGGCAGAAAGAAAATGGGGGTTTTTAAAAAAAATAGTTAAAACAAAATCTGCATTATGGTAGGTTTTTAATTTTTGTCTGTCATCTTGGATCTGCTTTATTGAATCAAACTAAATTTTTTTTAAATAGGTAGGTGGATATATATGACAAATGAATTCAATTTAAAATTTTACAAGAAAAACAATGGTGAAATTTGTTTTTCTGTTAACACCTTTATTATCATGTTATAAGCATTCAAAATTGCAATGAGATAAAAACCCTGTTAAGAATAAAACACGGAGCATGAACAATTTTATTGCATTTTACATTCATAATGCATACAATAATGAACTTTATAAACAGTGGTATAATATTGATAATACTAAACAATAACAACACAACAACAACAAATTAAACAGCTATATCAACTGATATTATTTTATAAATAAATATTAATTTTCAGTACTAATACCAGCTGACATTTGTACCTTATTGTGAATGAAACAAATCAGCAGGAAATATTTACTTATAAAATGTATTATAATTTGGTTGAGTAAATCAGTTGTTAATTTACAATGCAGTTTGTATTACATTGAAACAACACAACTCCTCATTCACCTTTTTACTTCAACATACTTGTTATGGCAAAATTTGATAGTGCTAGTAAAAATTAAGTTGCAGGCCTAATGATTTAAATTTGTTTTTGGTGAAAGTTTTTTATTAATTTTCTCATTCATTTATTTAGTTTTATTAAATATTAAATCTTCAAATAACAATGCCTTCTTTAAGTGAAACCGAAGTAATAACTGTTGTTGGATGTAAGGGTATGGTAACAATGTTTGGCCTTTACAAGAGATGTGCGATTTATTTAATACTAAATTTCCAGAGAACCAATAAGTAAATCAACTTGATTTGAAGAAACTGGTACTATAAAGAATTGTCCTTGCACCAGTAGACCAAGAACTGTCAAAGCTGATGCTGTCATTAGGTGTATTGCAGATTTTTGTTGAAGATCCTCATTCATAGATTCAGAAAGCTGTTGTCCAATATGACATGTTACTTTTCAGTTCAAAAAATTCTTAAAACAAATAAATTCTACCATTATAAGCTACAGCTGGTGCAAGAACTTTCATAATATGATTTTGACCGATTTTAATATTGTGATTTTATAATACAAAAGTTAGACAAATATGCAAATTTGTTTAATTCAATATTTACTGATGAAGCTACTTTTATTATATTGACCATGTGAATAAGCAAAAATGTCAACATTGGGGCGATAATAATCCCAGATTGATGTTGGAAGCTCATGCCCTCAGAAAGTGAACATTTGGGCAGGAATCGGTGATTGTATTGTAAGGTGTTTTATTTTAGATGACAGTCTTACTAGAGATGCTTACTGCAACTTGTTAGCCAATGGGAATTTAACAAATATCTGGGAAAAAGTTGGACAAGAATTAAATAATGAATGATTTCAGCAAGATAGGGCACCCCGCCTCATTATCTACAGCAAATTTTAAATGAACAATTTTCAAATTGCTGAATAGGTTGTAGAAGATCCACAGAATGGCCTTTCAGGTCCCCAGACCTATGTTCTCAATTTTTGTGGGAGTATCTGAAACATAATGTCTACAAAACAAAACCTGCAGATATTAACGAATCAGCTCATGTACCACCAAACAAGATTCAACAAGTTATAAACAGATATTACTTAAGGTTAGCACACTAGCACACTCCCATGCTGTAGGGTGGAAGGAAGCATTTGAACATTTATTGTAGAATGGTCTGCTTTCAAAATTTATTTCATCAGTAATTTATGATCGAAAAAACATTTACTTAACATTTAAAAATATTGTAATAAAGTAAATATCAGTTGATATAACTGTTTAAATTGTTGCTGTGTTGTTACTTATTTGTTATTGTTTATTATCAATATTATACTACTGTTTAAAGTTCATTATGGTATGCATTAAGAATGTAAAATGTAATAAAATTATTCGTGCAGCGCATTTTACCTTGTTTTAATCTTAACACGATTTTTCAGTCATTGCAACTTTGAATGCTTATAACTCGATAACGAAGACATTAACAGAAAAATGGGGTTCACCATTGTTTTCCTTGTAAAATTTTATATCAAAATCATGTGGCATATGTCTTCCTATTAAAAAAAATAGGTTTGATTTGGTAGGCAGACAAAAATTGAAACCTACCATAATGCAGATTTATTACAACCAAGTAGAAGCCCATTTCTTTCTGCGTCCAAATACCTCTCAGATATGCAGTATAAAGCTGTTTCCATATTTAAATGTCACCCAGTATATATATATGTATTGTATATATCAAATAAAACATTAACATATTGACCACTGTGCTAATTAAATACAAAAACTAACTTTACCGCCAAAACACAGTAACTGAAAAACCAAAAATAGCAATACCAATTGCCCACTTTCGTGGAATCCTGTACCAACTGATGATGTGGGATCCGTGAAAGTTGACTATTGGTATTAGTTTTTTTTTTTTTAGGTTTTTCTGTTATAGTTAATGGTTAAATTGTTATTTTTGGAGATATATAAAATTATTAAAAGTTATGTACTTAACAGTTTTAAATTGAACTTTATTTGGAAACAATTAATTAGTACTGTATCCTCATTCACCACAAAAGTGAGATTTAAAAGAAATATGAACAATTATAATTATAAATGTAAATTTTGAATTTATTTATCTTTACTTATGTATGTAATATGATATACTTTTACTTTGGTTATAACATTTATTTATTTTATATAGAATTAAACTGATGAATGTTTTTTATATTCTTTTTTTTGTATTTTGGTGTTGGAATTCTATGGAAATTTGGAAACGTAATAACTGATAATCACTGATTTGAAGTGAAAATTTTATTTACAAAATAAAAAAACAAAGAAATATACAAAAAGCTAATTTCCAAGGTAAGAAATAGTCTGTTTTTTTTTATTAATATAAACTGCCAAGAGTATCCTCCATAAACTGAAGATAAAGAGCCATAAATTTAGCAATAAATGCTTCTAAGTGAAATATTACTTTTGCTCCTTTATGTAGTCGGTGCTCAGTTGATGCAGCCAGTTCAATTACAGCTGTTTTAAGTTGTAAATCACAATTTTTTATTAATTCCTTTAACAAACCCTGAAAAAATTGAATTACAGAAAACATTTTTAAAAAAAATTGGAGAAAGTATATCTATATTACCTACAAGATTTTACAATAAAACGAATTTCACAAGAAAAGTTTACCAAAAAGTAAGTTTTTGGCATAATAATAAAATAAAATGTTTATTTGCACTATATATAAATAGCCAAAACATCCGTGGAGACAGCTATTTATTTCAGAAAAAAATACTCACTGTCCCAAGTATTTATATATTGGAACTTGAAAAATCATTTTGGCAGGAATATTGATAAATGAAGATATTCATTGTAACGATGAATGTTAGTCTTTAACAATCTGAAAAAAGGTTTAATAGACATCTAAATAATTTGAAAAAAGAGTAAAATTTGAAAAAGTTCATTTAAAGTAGTAGTTACAATTCCAATACTTCTATTCTAAGTAAAAGAGTTTTTAGAATTGTATAACAGGTTTTCATGTTTAGACTACACAATTTATAAAAAAATATTTTACTGCAGTTATGCTTATCAATGTTAGCAGTTATATAGCAAGTAAATACTTTAGTTATGCTGTTTGATGTATAACACTAAAATAATTTTAACCACCCTCTGATATTTAAATAGCAATTTTCAGTTATGTTTTTGTTTTTCATTTTTCAATAGTTTCCTTTATCTGTGAGTGATGAAAAATTACAAAGAGTACTGCAAATTATATTGAATAAAATAGTGATAAATAAAACCTAAAGACTACCAATAACAGCTTAAAAAATTTCCCAATCTAAATAAAATGTAACAGGTATTTACCTACAATAAAACATTAAAATTATGCAGTTGACCCACTGATAACTTGAGACTGAATTTCTTCACACTACTAAAATTATTAAAGATCTTCTCAAGAACTTCATTATATAAACTGGAAATAGAGAAAATAGTTTTCTTTTCTTTAAGAAAGAGTAGATTAAGAATAAGTTTACAATAGCAATCACTTAGTTCAACCTAAATTTATCTTTGGAGGATAACTGAATTATTGAAGAAATGGACCTCAATAATAAAGTAAACACAGTACTAATGGTTAAGTCTAGAATGCAGATATGTATGCTGTAAATAATGTTAAGCTAACAAGCCTAAAGCAGAAGTTGAATCCCGTTTCTATATTTGGTGTCGAAAGTGGTGACAATGCAGAATGCCTTATTGTAGTTTCTCTGTTCCTTCAGGAGGTTAGTGTCTCTTTTTATTTACCACCAACTGTCAATACACTTTTTCTGTTGTCATACATGTGCAAATCAACTGCATTCACGTGGTGGGACTGTTAGTACCTTGTCCTTACACAATACCACCGGACAGGTGAACTAACACTGAACGCTTTCTTAAAGGCTCACGGGCCCTCAGCCTCCCACCTTGGTTGCCAGCCCTAATGGGTTGTATCTTAGGTTAGTTTTGATCAAGAAAAACAAGCCTTGGATGATACAGACCGATTGGGAACGGCCAATCGGCCATCTTTTTCCAGCCAACACATTGTCCCTAAAAATAACATAAGTTGGTGCTTCTGCCCTGCAAGAACCATAATTTACTTGTCATATCTGCCAGTGTTCATTCAAGTCTGCCAATGGCCTTGGGGTGCATCGCTAACAGCAGCATCCTGCTGGGCACAAAGCTGCTACCATCATACAGTCATTGAAGGTACACTGGACGCCAAAAGAGCTTTGGCTTATGGCTCGACAGGAAGCCTTAGCAACTAAGGAAGGAGTAAGATTCATTGATCAACATCTTTTGGATCTAGTGTCCGGGTGAACCCTTAAGTCTGTTAAAGGGGCACACTATCAACAACTTGTTGAAGCAGCTCTTGATATTCTTGATGTTTCGCCTGACGATTCTTTCAACAACACTCCACCTTCAAGATCTTCTATCCTGTCCTATGCATCCATGCCCAATGAGGTTACTGCTTGCATTCCACTCAGCTCAACTCCTGATTCTGATGGAGACCCTGCACCTTTGGGGAGTTGTTCCCCTTTCCTTTGTCACTCTTCTTTTTAATATCGTTCTTTTTCTTGGCAGCTTGGTCAACCGCACGATTCTTGTCCCAAGAAAGGAGGTGCTGGTCGGCCATCGAACTTTCATTTGATCTCTGTCTTTTCTGTGGTTGTCCTGCACCTTCATAAGATTCTTTCCTGACATCTCCATGCTTGCGATTAGGTGATCCTCGCCAGTGCTGTTTTGATGACGGTTGTGCGGAGAACACCTCCATTCTCTGTTGTAATCCATAACGCTCACTTTTCCTTATTGCCTCTGCATGTTGCATCCCTTGATGTTGTGAAGACCTTCGATTCCTTTCCCCATGGAGCTATTGATTTTGCCCTGCATTCCCTCGGCCTGCCCCCCAATTGATCGCCTACCTCTTCTTCAACCATTTTCTTGCTCCAGGGAAAATCTTCCCCTTATATGTGTTTGACAGGGTGACCCCTTGTTGTCACTTTTATTTTCATATGTAATTGACCTGGCACTCAGAGAGTTGCTGGACGAGGTTTTTGTCGAGCTCCTGGACTCTAGGTTGTCAGCAGAAGCATATGCCAATGACATCCTACTGTTCGGCTCCATGGTGTGAATCCTTGCCTGACACTTCTGAATGTGCTGCTGTGCGGTATGGTCTCATGTTGAATGTTGGACAGTGTTTTGCATTTTCCATCGTTCTACATGGCAAACACAAGACATTCAAAGTTCTGGTTGAGAGGCAATTTCATCTATCTTTGGGTTCCATCCCACAGCTCAATGCCATCCAGAAATGTCGGTATCTCAGTATGAATTTTGATTCAACTGGACCAACCAGTTCTCAAAATGTCTTGTTGAGTCCCTCCAATGACTGGCTGACTTCACTGAAGCTGTAGCAGAGGGTGATGGCTGTGTGGTCATTCTTACTTCTGCACATCTATCACTCTCTGGTGTTGGGTAAGTGCAATGCAGCTGTTGTATAATGTCCCTGTTACCTTTTTCCATAATAGTGTCTGGGGTGCTGGGCTAGGGATTCCTTTTTTTGGGCTCACAGTTCTGGCATTGCTGATTTCCTGCCTCTCTTCTTTATAGTGTTCAGTTTTCCCTGTCACTCAATCTGTTTTTCTATCATCTTGGGTACAAAAAAGGATCTCCTTTGTACTTCATTCCCTCACTTGAGGGGACGCTTTTCTTCTTTCACCGTAAAAACATGCCATATATTGGTGTGGTTTGCTCTGTTAGTTCATCGATGGCTTTGAGTTCCATAAAGCAGGTAAGGTCTCTTCTTCTACTGTCTGGATCGCTTCAAGATGTTTATAAATTCCAGGCAGAGACTACGTACAATATATTCACACAGGGATCAATTGTCTCCCTTCTGCGGTGGGAACATCTTGAGGTCGCAGGCATATACATAGAATTACATGCAGAGCTGGATGCTGTGTAAAACAGACCACTGCCCAGCTGACCAGCTGCCATTGGACCCACAGTCAACGGATCCTTCTGCATGATGCTGTTGCAAAGAATAAGAACTACGAGGTCCACCGGGAACATTATTTTAACACCAAAGAGGATCTTAGAAAGCCAGATATAATTGCAACTAAGAATGGGTAGGCCGTCATTATTGATGTACAGGTTATCTCTGGCTTCAGAACAACTCAGTGAAGCCACCAGGACAACATGACATACTATTCCAACAACTTGTCTCTAATTTAAGCAACTGAGACTTTATATGGTGTGGCTTCCATCCTCATAACAACTGCTATGGTCACCTGGAGGGGTGTCTGGAGCCTAGCATTTGCCACTGACCTAAAGGCGTTATGATTGTCAACATCCATTCTCTCTGGAGTTACTACTCTAGAGATGTTCTATGAAATTCACATGCTGGCAACAAATGACAAATAGAAGGCATCCTCCATCTACACACAATGTTCAAGATGGCATACTGCAATTACATCCATGGGCAGGCATAGTGTGCATGGCTGGGATATACTTCTTCTTCACAGGACTTCTGCATCGTCTCTTCTGAATGTCTCTTCTTCTTTTCCTGATGTGAAATTGTACAAAAAAAATATAGGATAATCAAATACTAGGTCTCAATGATTAATTTTGAACAGGATAACGTAATGATATGGCAACTGTAATTATGATATATGTAGCAGTCATGAAAGAGGAATGAAACATATTAATAACATAAAAGATGAGGTTAGAAGAAAGAAAAAGGAAAAAATACATATTGACATACAATGAATGATGAGATGAATATATAATGAGGGAGCGGATATCCTAAACATTTTAGACATATACAAGGAGTGCTTTTTAAAGTAAGGTCCATTTTGAATTTGCTGCAGGTAAAAGTGATTTTAGGTGGCACTTGTGTGGCTCAGCTGTTAATAACAATAGTTGTAATTTTGTTGTAGGTTGTATATTATATTCATCCATTTATAATGAGTGCTACAACTCATGATCCCAAAAATGTGAAATATGAGGAGTAATCTGGTTTTTTGATAGAAAAAACATTCTGTGGCTGAAATTCACAGGCAAATTTGTGATTTTTGTTATGCATAATTCACCATATAAGCATTGAAACTTATGCATGGGAATGTGAAATGGAAATTTGTAGCATATGAAAAATGTCATGATTGAGTGGGATTTGAACCTGGAACCTCCAAATGGAAGACCAAGATGCTACCATTATGTCATGGAGATTGGTGTTTTTTTTTTTTTAGTGATCCTAAAATAAGACAATGTTGACGCTCATTTCAAGAAAGGTAAATGAATGTTCATGATGAAGAATGTTCATGCTGACCACCTGTGATAATGGATGATCTGATTGAAAACGGTGATGGCAAAAAATTTGAGAAAATTGGTATTTCACTGTCAGTTCTTTTTGATATTTCATGATCTTTGATTAATGAAGTTTTGACTAAAAACTAAGCTATGAAAATTGTATGCCGGATGGGTGCTGAAAATGTTAAGAGACACATGCAAGGAAAAATGTCTTGCTGTACCGCAGGAATTTTTGCATCATTATGAAAATGAAGGAAATGAATTGTCTGATTAGATTGTGAATGAAACCTAAATTTCTTGAAAAGGGAATGAAAAATCTAGTGAAATGCTATGAAGAATTTGATAAGTTGAAGGCGGTTATTTAGAAAAGTAGTAAATAAATGTAATTTGAATGCCTAAGTAATAAAGTTTGTTCATACTTTTCAGTTTTGTTTTTGGACCAAAATGGACCTCACTTCAAAAACACATCTCTCATAATATTACATTAACACTAAAAAATACAATTATACTGAAAAGAGTTGAGTGTACATGCATTATTATTACTTATGACAATGAACACACATAAAAAATAATTTTATTCATAGCATTTATATTCTTTTTATGTTACAAGTTTTTTCAGGGAATAAACACTTCATCAGATAAATTTTATAATAATGTGGAGAGTTAACTGAGAGAGCTGATGTTGAGTACTTGTATAGATCAGTACAAAAGGTGGCATACTAATCTGTTTTAATAAACATTCATACCAGATTCCTGACTAAAGTCTGAAATATTTACTAGGAATCAACAACTTCCACTTATCACTAATAATATTAAGTAGCCAGTACAACTTAAAAAAAAGTTGCCAGTAATTATGAGAGTTAAAAAATAAAAATAACTTAGAAATGTTTTGCTCAGTGCTTCAAATTTAAAATCAATGAGTAGGATTTCATGCAGACAAATCTCACATTAAACTTTTTTCTACATTAGTACCCCCTAATATGAATAAAAATTAAATTTTCATACTACTAGGAAGTAATACTTCATAATCAGCATCTCTTAATATTAGTAATTTAAGTATTTACTGGAAAATTTGTTGTCGAAATAGGTAAATGTTATTAATAAAATTTTCATATTTTTTTTAATGTTATTTATGATGTTTATACTGTATTTATAATTTTCTTACCTATGTTAAGTTTTTAAAATATTTTTATTTTTATGTCCTCATTATTCTAAAATCTTCAATAAATTCATTGATTTTGTTAGTATAATTAAATAAGCAGTGAAATTTATAATAAAATGTTAAGATCATATATTGTATACAAATTTTATCAATATGTATGACTTTTAAAAATTATATATATATCTTTGTAAATTGACCACTGTGCTAATCTAATTCAAAAAACAATAACTTAACCACCAAACACAGTAACGGAAAAACCGAAAAAAATAATAAAACTAATACCAATAGTTAATTTAATTCTATAATTATTTACTGACATAATTCAGTACATAACTATAATTACATCAACAAATAACAAAAAAGAAATAAAAACTTAAAAATGCAGAAAACACAAACACTAAAACCAGTGTTGTATATTTAAACTGAATGGAGTAATTTAAATTTATATCATTCCAGTAATGGCAGTGGTTGTGTTGTTACAAATTTTGTGATTTTTAGAAGTTATGTTTTCTAAAGTTTTAAGTTTTTATTTCTTTTTTGTTATTTGTAGATGTAATACAAATACAATACAATACAAAGATGTACAATACAATTGTACACTGATGATGCGGGATCCCGCAAAAGTCAGCTATTGGTATTAGGTTTTTCTGTTACTGTTTTGGTTAAGCTATTTTTTGAATATATATATATATATATATATATATATATATATACATACACACACAAATTTTTTTGTTGAAAATGTAATAATTAACATACTGACCACTGCACTAATAAAATGTAATATTAAACAAAATATAATCCACCAAAACACATTACATAAATGCTTTAAACTTACCATATTAATTACAAGAATCAATTTTATTGGGATCCTGGGAAAATGAAAATTAAACATTACATCATTCCAATACTGGACAGCAGAATTTGCGTATCCATCCATAATAAATTTCAAAATTTTCAAAGAACAATTTTGACAAATTAAGAAATAACAAATAAATATATTTTAATGTAATTATAGAATTTAATAACAACTGAAGATGTGAGATCATGTGAATCGATTCTTGAAATTAATATGGAAAGTTTAACTTATCCATTTACTGTTTTTTGGTGATTTATATTTAGTTTAATATATATATATATATATATATATATATATATAAATGTGAAAGTTTGTTTGTCTGCTTGTAACAGCATCATACGAGAACCAACCAACCGATTCCTTTAAATCTTCAGGTTACATTTGTGTTAATTATCCCAGGGAAGGTTTTCGGCCATAGATTGAGGGCCTAGCCCCCTTGGGGGTGAAGTAGTTATTAAAATTATTCATTTTTAAAGGAAAAAATCGTTTACTTCATTATCATATTTCTGTCACCATGGCAACAGAAATATAATGAAGTAAAAGGATTAATCTTTTTTCTTTAATGAATATATCTGTAAAGTATTTAAAATTCTCAAAACCATGAGGATAACAAGTATGTTGGAGTCTAAGGGACAGAGCCCTCTAGCTACATGGCTGGGCGAGTGAAGTGAGCTCTGATCAGGTAGTATATATATATATATTACCTTGAATATAATCTCAGTTGGTATTCCATGTACAATTAGTTCATAAAGACGAGAACGTATTTCAAGTAACTTCTTTGGAGTTTGTTCAGCAAGTATAGATTTTGCAGTTTCTCTTAAATATACTTGCCAGTCTGGTTCTGCTATTTCCTGGTCTTTTGTGAATGGATATCTAAAAAAAAAAAAGAGGTGTATGATAAATACAAGAATTTTATTTGAGATTTTAAAAATAAAATACTGGATATGATTTAGATTTTTCATTAAATTTACATCACAACAGCCAAAAAACAAATTTAATTGTAAAAGTGTTGGTCAATTCCATATCACAAACACAGAATGATATGAAAAAAAGAGGTGAATAATATAAAATATAATGTCATCCATGCTTATAATAATATGCATGGATAACTGGGTCAATATTTGGAAGTTACTTGCATGAATGGGATGCGAAGCTTTGCAAGAATAAAAAAAAATGCTTTAATTTTGGATAACTGCATGGCACACCGAAATCTGTTTGGGAACATTAACCTTATGTTCTTACCATCAAATACTACATTGGTCATACAGCTGCTCGATTAAGAAATTATTAAAATCTGATTTCAGGAAAAAACTTAAGACATGATAGACAATGGTGAAGGAATATGTACCAAGATTGCAAAGATCACAATTTTAGATGCTTTGCACATGACAGCAAAAGCTTAGAATATGGTTTTGGAAGATTGTATTTTAAATTGTTTTAGGAGACGAAAAAAGTGCTCCACAAGAAATGGTACTTATTGAACTTGAGAGGCCTACAACTATTGAAGAAGAACAGTTCAATGCATGGGTAGAAATTGGGAACGATTTATCCGTTGCAGAACTCATGAGTGATGCAGACATCATGCAATCAAATGTTAAAAATTCGCAAGATGAAGACAACGATGATGACAAAGAGGAAGAGGCAGACAGAGAACTGTTAAGTACAAGGAAGGTCTGGGAATCCTTGAGTACTATCCGAAGAGCTTTGGAGAAATTTGATGGTGGCGAAGAAGAATATAGACATTTGTACAACTTAGAATCATTTTTAAGTGATTGACAAAACAAACAAAATTAATGACTCTTTTAAAAGCTAATGTAGCTTTTAATAGCTAACTTAAGTAACTTCATAAGTTAAATAACTTTTTAAATAGCCGATATTGACTTAGTAAAAAAATTAATGAATCTTAGATTTTAAAAAAAATACCATAATTTAAATTTTAATTGGTCAAATTGTTAAATCAAAAATTAATACATACATACTGTAATAATCTGTTATTTTAAGTTATGTAATATATTTTTTAATTTAAGTTAATATGTAGTTACTCATTATTTTACACTGAAAATAAGAATTAAAAAGATTGGATCTTACATGTACATAATAGCCTACTCCCATTTGTCGGCTACGCAATTGCTGACTCCATTTTTTACTAATATGAGTGCTGCTTATTACGATCAAAACCAGAAATCCCAACATGATCATAATAACCAGTGACCACAGTACAAAGAAACTGAAAACTATTTGCTTCTCTCAAATTTCTCTAAAATACAATTCTTTGCTTCAAATACAAAAAAAAAAATATTTAATAAATTAAGTCGTGTAAAACCTTGAAAAATATTACAAAAATTTACTTGTCACAGAGCTGTTTCAATTACAAAATAATATTACTCTAAATAGATGTTATTCTTAACGATTGAGTAGCTTACTTGTATTTTTTTTTGTTATTTCTAAACCAATAGTGTGTGAATTTTGTAATATTTTTCAAGATTTTGCATGACTTAACTTATTAAATATTTTTGCTTTGTGTTTTATGCAAAGGATTGTATTTTAAGAGAATTTGAGAGTAGCAAATAATATTCGGTTTCTTTGTATATCTGTATATAAATTTTTTTCAGAGTCAGGGCAAACAATTATCTTTTGAGGAATGCCTTAACATTATAAGTGTTTTCAGGGATCTGCTCACCATTTTTATTTTTTATATCATTCTGTTTTTATGATAAGAAGATTCAGTATCACTTTGACAATGAAAACTGTTTTTTTGGTGTTTGTGATATCAGTTATTTTTTTTTACCTTTTTTAAGTGCACATTAACTATTTCTAATCACCTTCAGACTGAACTTGTTGATTTCCTTACACTCCCAGTAATAACTGTTGTACCAATATCAACAATAAAGCTGTTGTCTTCAAAGCTGAAAATAGGGATTTTCCAGCAAAAAAATTTATAATAATAAAATTTATAACTTATAATAAATATCATATGTGTATTATATCCATTTAACTGAAAATTACCTATAAAAGACCAGCTAATCATAAATCAGCTGTAATTTTACAATGTTTACACTTCATCACAATAATACACAAAAGATATAATTACTTTTATTATTATTATTTTTTTAATAATTATTCATTATATAATATTGATATTCTATTATATTTATAATTTATTAAAATTTTTTCATAATATCCTTTCGATACATATTCTAGTATTTTCTGAATCCTGATAACTTACACAAACTGAAGAAATATGGATGGAATTGGTGATTTCATTTTTCTTAATGAGAAAAGAATAAAACATGTGATCGTAGCCAGCACCAACTGACACAAAATAAAGACAAAATGTACATTTATCTTGAAGTTTTTTACTTTATATTTAAATTGATTTTGTGAAAAAGACAATGACATGTTTTGTCAAAGAATAATAATAAGAAACATTTCATTTTGTAAAATGAAAAAAAAAAACAGTAAAATTATGTCAATCAATATTTAACAGTAAAACTATCTTTTGTATACAGAAAAATGCATAAGAAAGCAATATTTCTAATTATCGTGTTAGTGCATGTTTTTTTTAGTTAACAAAAAGTTGCGACCTTTCAAAAGAAGCCCCCTTAATGTAAATAACTCAAATTCTGTTTGTTTGTTTGTTATTTTCTGTTTTTTTTTTCATCAAAAACTCAAATTCTTGTGCTTGAGTTTTTGATGAAGATTCATTTAACTCCCAACAGGGAATCTTGATAATTTAAAAATAATTACTTTAAAACTAAGATTACCAACATTAATACAAACAACATAGATTCAAGCTAAACGAAATATACATACAATTATTTTTCTGAAGTCAATACTTTAAAAATTCCTACATTCCTTATAAAAACAAAAATTGTTATGTTTGATATGTCATTTTATATAATTTATATACAACTGATGATGTAGGATCCCGCGAAAGTGCTATTAGAATAAAGAAAAGAAAAAAATAAGGTATGTGTCATTTCATTTTTTTTGTAATTCTGTACTTGGGTTGTTCAAGTTGGTTTTTGATTATAAAAAATACAATATACACAATTACAACAAATTCAGTCAATATTAAGCAAATTATTGTTTATGTAACAAATAATAGGATGCAGCAAATAACTACAACTGCTATAAAAAGTGTAAACAACCACAATAGCAGTTCTAAAAGGAAATGAAAGAGAGAATGTTAACAAACATGTAATACTTCAATCATTGAAGAATAACACATGTATAGATTATAAAAAATCAAGGGTTTTACAATAAAAATTATAACATGATGTTATAAGAATATCTACAGATGGGAGAAAAATATTGCAAAACATATACCTAAGGTGTCTGATAAGTCTAAGCAAAAATAAAGAAAAAAATAATTTTTGGGAAACATCTGTTTTCTTTTGTAACATAATCACATTTAAAATCTACACACTTAATCAAAAAAATGCTTAAGTTTTTCAATTCAATCCTTAGAGAATGATTTATCAAAGTCTTCAAAATAGGCAGATATTTCCCCAATAATTTTATCTCTTTCATACAAGTCTCTCACCAGCAAGCCATTTCTTCATATTTTCAAACAGATATTAGTTTGAGATGCTAAGTCTGATGAGCAGAGAAAATATCCAAGAATTTTGAATTTTAATTTGAACAATTTTGCTGAGAAATAACCTTTTCTTTTTCATCAAATGAAGTTATTTTTTCTTTATTTCCTCATTTAAACAATCTAGCAAGGGTGCATATTATTGATCACTTATCTTTTACCGTTCTCCAGAAAATCAATGAAGTTTATACCAAAAGTATCCAATAAAACAAGTGTGCTTTACCTGCTCATGGAACAGCTTTCACTTTCTTTAGAGTAAGTTTCCAGACCGCAACCCACTGTTTTGACTGGTCCTTGATTTCAAATCAATAGTGTATACAAAATTCATCAACTGTTATGAAAGTACACAAAAATTCTTCTCATTGATAATGAAGCAGTTTAAACCATCCTTCAAAATGTTTA
Organism: Lycorma delicatula; assembly: GCF_047948215.1. Lineage (NCBI taxonomy): Eukaryota > Metazoa > Arthropoda > Insecta > Hemiptera > Fulgoridae > Lycorma > Lycorma delicatula. Next base: position 199,199,663 of record NC_134457.1, on the reverse strand, counting down.
CTCATTCAAGCTTTTGATCAATTGTTAGCAGATATGGTATGTGGACAGTTATTTCACATGTAAATATTTGTATAAAATATGATACACCTATTCATTTGAAATGTCTATTGTCAATGCAATTTCATTCACTTTCAATCTTCTATCCTCTATATCATATGAATTTTTTCAATATTCTCAGCAGTTGTAATTTCAGACTATCCAAAATGTTCAGTATCATTTTGTGTTCATATTATAACCACACTGAAAATAACCAAAATATTTATAAAATGTTTGAATTGATGAAGCTGACTTGCCAAAATATTTATCCAGATCGGCTTAAGATTCTATGTGGTTTTGCTTTCAGAAAGTAGTTTGGTCATTAGCTGAAATTCTCTTTCATCCATTTTTCACAAATCACAATAACTGATTGACTCAAATATCTGTCAACAACATAATTATGATTACATCTAACTGAAATTATGTGTACTGGTGTATGCTCCTAACAGAGATACATGAAACTAACAGTGACCTGCACATGTACTACAAATGCCATCTATTGACTTTACATGGACTTATCAAATATTCCTCTTGCCCTACATTACTCACAAGCATGATACAATAACAGCAGAGACATAAGTAATGTTGATAGAATCAGAGTGATTTAAATGCTAGTATTAGCTATTCACTTTGATCACTGCTTGGCTGTTACTTCAAAGGGTTCTCAATTGGAATTTCTTGTAATGTCTGTATTCTGATTTTATATTTCACCCTGTGTATTCACTAAAAAAAAAAAAAAAACAAGTAAATAGTAAGTTAACTTACTGCTGAACTTTACAAGCTTCACACATAAGAATGGCACGACGAAGATTTCGATCAGATTTTTCTGCTATTCGTTCAGCCAACTCCTGTGGAATATTAAGACCTTCCTTTTTACAAACACTCTGAAAAAATACACTTAAATTAAGCAATTTAAGAACAAGGAATTAAGCAATTTAGGAACTATTTTATATATAAATATAAAATAGGTGCATAACCAAAATGATTTAGCTGATCTGATGAGATATGTCACTTCTACAACTGGCAGTACCATTCTCAAAAAAAAAATCTCACACTAGGCTTACTAAGAAAAGTGAGGAGTGAAATGGTTTCCTGTTGGCTTCTTCACCATGAAACATATTACTGCACACTGGCATATCAAACCATAAGAGAATGAAAGAGATTTTCAGCTCTCTTCCTTCTGTTCATTACTGGGACTGACTGTATAATGAACATTATTACCCTCAGAAGTAACTGATTTGAATCTTAGCTGTTGTTTTACATGTATAACAGCAATAAGAAAGGGTGGGAAACGTGTGAAATGAAAAAATAACGCCATAAAATTAATTCTATAAAACTAATTCTCAATTCGAAGTGAATGTACTATAACATAAAAAAAGAATTTCAATCATAATTAAATTTTATAAAGTGAATAAATTGCTCAACCTTTCAATAATCAAGACAAATAAAACTAGTTTTTTTGGTCAAAATAAAATTCTAGATAAATAACTGCAAGTTAATGTTAAATTTTACTAAAGAGAGAAACTTACAAGCCAAAGATATAATAATCAGTATTAAAATATTTATAAACAGTATAGAACTATACTTTTGAAAATAACCCCTTCTTGGCTTATTTAACTTCAGCTAACATTTTTTTACTTTCTTTTAATGATAAATAAATATATATATCTAAATAAATTATTTATCAATTAAACATTTAGTAATGCAATTTAAATGAATACAAACATTCCTTTTTTTCATAGTATATTTTAATTACATGCAAGACAATTACCCAACACTACTTGAATAAATACAAATACCTTAATACAAAAAAAATAAAAATAACTTCCAAATAAATACAGCAATATACTTCATAAAAAATGATAAAAACTACATAAGTTTACTTAACCTTACAATGTGTGAATTTTGGCAATGTTAATATTTAACTTATTAGGGCATTATTCCTATCAATAGTTGACTAATCTTCATTTATTCAATACATGAATGAATACTAACAAAGTAGCTAAATATGCATAATTTATAATATTTTGATAACAAAATAAAATCAGAATATAATAACATATCGCAGGTTAGGAACAATTCTTTTGACCTAAAGGACGGTCATGGATTTTGCCTAGCATACTCTAAAATTCAAACATCTCTAAAATATCTGCAAGCAGATAAAATTCCAACAGGAACACATATTCAGCAAGAGATTAAGAATTACTGTATTCTGTAACAAAAAATAGGAGAATACCTTTATATATTTATAAAAAATATATAATAAAACTATTTTTGATTTAAATGCATTTTTTAAAATAATCTTAAAAGGTTTATACCATTTTTATTCAAAAATTTAAGTAACTGAACTGCAACTTAAACTGAAAATTAATAACAAGAAGTCAAAGATTATGACTGTAGGAAAAACAAAGGAAGGTACAAAGGTTGATATTAAATTAGACGGTACTATTGTAGATAAGGTTGACTGTTTTTATTATTTGGGAAGCACTGTCACTAGCGATAATAAATGCCACAGAAGTAAAAAGAAGAATAGCACTGGCAAAATGAGCTTTCCAGGATAAAAAGAATACACTGACTGATAATCATATGAGTATGTAAATAAGGAAACAATTCGCTAAAATTTATGTCTGGAGTGTTCTAACTTATGGGTGTGAAACATGAATGCTTGAGAAAGCAGAAAGAAGACCAGAAGCAATGGAAATGTGGATTTGGAGAATAACAAGAACAAGCTGGGTGGATGGGAAAAGAAATGATCAAGTGTTAGCAGAAGTGAGTGAGAGGAGGTCCTTGCTAAATGTTATACGAAGAAGAGTGAAATTGATAGGAAGTGTAATACGACATGACCAGTTTTCGACGAAAATATTTGAGGGCAAGGTTTTGGGTAAAAAAACCTAGAGGTAGACCAAGAGCAACCATCATCAATAATGTTAAAGAAGAGGATGGGCCTTGGTTCATATAATGACTTGAAGAAAGAAGCGGAGATGAGAGTGATGTGGCTAAATCGACAAGGCATAGCCTTTAGTAAATGATGATGAATGTAAGTAAAACTGCAGTGAGATATCCAGTGCACCTAATGTAGTACCACAAAGAACATTTTTAATTGTTTCTTAAATGTTTTCAGAATACAAGAAAGCAAATATTTCTGCTGATCCTAATCAAAGTTAATACACTATTCCAATTAATTATCAATAATAATTAACTATTAATCTTTAACATCTAACAAACCTGTAATATAGATACAATTTCATTACTTGTAGGAGCAGAAACACGAATACCAAGACATCGAGATTTTATAGCAGGAATTACTTGAGAAGTTGAATTAGCACACAGAATTAATCTACAGGTTTGAACATATTTTTCCATAGTTCTTCTTAATGCATGCTGAGCATCTTTAGTAAGCTTGTCTACCTCAGTTAATAAAATTACTAAACAGATAAAAAATTAATTCACAAAATTAAAAATTTTTCATTATATAAAAATGATAAATTAGTTTTGCATTCAGCAAAAATGTTATCAACTCTTAAATTACTTACTTATATCAAAATAATAAATACTATCAGTCAATAATAAAATTTTAATGTGAATAATTATATAAATGTATATATACTGTATCCTGAAATTGTAATAGTTGTAGCTGATATGACACAAGATAAAGTCACTCTCAGAAAAAGTACAGCCATTTCTAAGAAAAACTAAAATTAATTGTACTGGTCATAATTAAAGAGTACCTTACATTATTTTTTGTAATATATAAATTTAGTATGTACCATTAAATATATGTCAAGATTATTAGGAATTTACATTTTCATTGCCACATAAAGAGTATTTCAAACATTTTCTTATCAGTTAACTTGGGCCTAAATTATTCTTTAACATTACAAGAACTTTTATCAAATTAACTTCTCTATGGCTAAACAAAAATGTAATTCTGGGAATTGTAATTGTTTGTAAGTAAAAAATATGGCTCTAAAAAAAAGAAATGACACCTTCCAGTTTGACAATTTTTTGGGCATATTGTAAATAGTATATCTTAACTGATATCAGCAGTTTAATACCAATGTTGTAATTTTTACTGCTGGTTCTACTCCTTTGGAGATTCAAACCAATCAATTTCAGAATTTTTATTATCTTCCCCATTTGATATACAAAGTGTATCACGAAGTTCTCCAAGCACTTTCATAACTATTCTACTTGTAAAAATAATGGAAAATGTTCACATAAACATATGTAATGCAAAGTTAATGCAAAATGATGTTTTGTTTCAACTGGACCGATTGAGTCAAGTCGGATGCTAGTACTGTTTGTGTATGGTCGTGTTTTATAACCTCATTACGTTTGCAATGGAGGAAAATATGAATGTTATACTATCAAATTTTATGTGAAACTCAACAAGTCTGCCACAGAAACATTTGATTTTAACCAAATATCATGGAGATGCCATTCTATCAAGAACTATGGGTTTTAAGTGGCACAAAGCTTACAAAGAGGACCGAGAAAATGTTAAAGACAACCTCGATCTGGAAGACCAACCTTGTCAACAAACAATGAAAATGTAGAAGTGGTGCAAGCTGTGATGGCGAAAACTACCAATTGAATGTCAGGATGATTGCAAAAAAAAACAGGATTGGATAAAAATGCAGTCCATAGAAATTTAACAGATCGTTTACACATGTGAAAATTTTGTTTAAAACTCATACTGAAAAACTTGTCTGTGGAGCAAAAAGCAAATTGGGTGAAAATATGTCAGGATTTACTGGAAAGACTCAAAATTGGGCCAAATTTTTTGAATAAATAACAGGTGATGAATAATGGGTGTTAGAATACAATTCTGAGACTTAAAAGCATAATTCAGAATGGAACACAAAAAGTTCTCCTCATCCCGAAGAAAGAATGCATGAGCAGATCCAAGGTGAAAACAATGGTTATTGTTTTTTCAACAGTTGTGGCATTGTGCACAAAGAATTTGTACCTCAAGGACAGACAGTTATTAGCACCTTTTACAAAGATGTCTTGAAAAGACTTCGAAAACGATTCCAGCAAGTCTGAACGGACATTGCACATGATTGAGTGCTGCACCACGATAGGGTGCCAGCTCACACTTCGCTTTCAATTTGAGAATTTCTGTTGAAGAAAAACATTCCCCTACTTCTACAGCCTCCCTCCAGCCCAGATCTAGCTCCATGCAATTTCTACCTCTTCCCTAAGTTGAAACTGAAGTGTCATCATTTCAGGATGATAAAAAACATTAAAAAAAACTAACCAATGGGTTAGAGTTTCCTTAAGTGTGTGTAGCTCATTTGCTAACACACTTAAAGAAAATGACTTCCGATACTGCTATGAACAGTGGAAGAAACATTGGAACCACTGCGTAACTTTTCAAGGGTCATACTTTGAAGGAGATAACTTATCCAATAGATAATTAAATAAAAAATCAGTACACTTACTTTTGGGACAAACCTCATATGTCCTAAAGTGCTTTGTTTGCGAGTTACAGCTAATGAAAGATTTTGCTTTGATTTCAGTTGGTTAAATGAGGTTGTACTGAAATTTTTAGAACTTCAATTACGAGACAAAATTAGTGATTTCTTGTGGTTTTTGACCTGAAAACTGAATAAAATAGGACCCAGAACTGTATCTGCAGTAGTTTTTGAGAAATCTAGGGTGAAAACTAATAAGTTCAGGTAAAAAACCCTGTTTTTTATATTCTGATGTAAAATAACTTTGTTAAATGGGTAATAAACACGTAAAAATTTTAAACAAAACTTCTCGAAATTTAATTCTGAACAAAATGTTCTAAGATAAGTTGAATAAAACTAAGAGAAGTTATAAAAATTCAAATTTTATTTAGAAACAGTACATTACTACATTTGTCAGAGAGCTAGTTTAATGTAATGTTAGGTATTTAATGTAAACAAAAACCAAGATTCTTTTTTGGTGATATGAAAAATTTGTAAAAACAAAATTTATTGTGAAATAATTTTAAAAAACCTGGAAAACACACGTAAAATAAAAATTACTTAGATAATAATTTTTTATTAATGACAGAAATACAATAAATTATTTGAAAAATCATAATTTCAAAGTTATAAAAAAACCACAGCTGGTCAACCACAATACTTTATTAGTGTTTAAATCATTTTTTAAGGTATATTAAATATATTGGGTACTGTGAAATGTGCTGTCTTGGCAAAGGTTTTTTGTGAATTTCAGTTTGTATGTGATCGGTTTGTCATTGAAGTAATGCCGTACTTATTTACAACAGGAATACACTGATATGATATGCATTTTGGGTGTGTGCAATGGTAATGCACAGCTGCTGTAGTATATGAAATATGTTTTCTGAATTGCAGAATTCCAGATCTCAAAACAATTAGCGCATTCTTTGGGAAACTGGTTCACTACCTAGTATTTGTACTAGTTATGAACATTCTACCCAACACTATGCTGTTATTGATGGAGTTCAGGCGTCAATAAACTACATCTTTCTTGGTGGATTGGAGTTTCATGTTCAGTGGTTTGGAGGACACTTAAAGCAAAACAAGTTTTATCCTTATCATAAACAGCTAGTTCAACATCTACACTCAGAAGACGGTCTGCTTTGCTTGGAATTCTGCAACTGGTTGAATACAAATTGACAACTCTACAAGTATGTCTTCTTTACGATGAGGCAAATTTCACTCAAGATGGCATCAACAACTTACACAATGAGTATACATGGGATAGAAGTAAATCCTCATGAAACGGTGGAAGGCAATTTTCAACACCAATTTAACATCAATGTATGTTGCAGCCTTCTTCACAATCTGTTTGAATTGTTCATATTACCTGACTGCATAAATGCTGAGGTCTATTTGCACTTTCTTCAAGAAGAATTGCTGCAGCTGCTTGAAAATGTTCTCTAGAACTGAGACACAAATTATACTTTCAGCACTATAGCGCACCTCCCCACTTCTCTTATACTGTTACCACTTAATCATCATTTCCCAGAGAAATGGATTGGTCATGGAAGTCCATATTTCTGGCCACCAAGATCACCTGATCTAACACCTTTAGATTTTTGCAACTGGGGATGGATGAAAATACTGTATACAAAACAAAAATACATTCTTGTGAGGAATTAATTGTCTGCACTAAGGATGCTGCTGAGTAACTTAAGGACAACCATGAAAACTAAGAACAGCAACGAAAGCAGTACAGAAACGTGCAGAGAAATGTTTTGAAAGTGGTGGAGGGGGGGCCTCATTTTTAAACATTTATTATAAATTGGTATATATAATGCACTGTTTCTAAATAAAATTTGAATTTTTCTAACTTTTCTTTGTTTTATTCAACTTTTTACTCCATTTTTTCAGTATTAAATTCCCTACAAGTTTTATTTAAAAAATTGCTGTGTTTATTACCCATTTAACAAAATTATTGTATACAAAACATAAAAAAACAGGGGATTTAACCAGTTTATTGGGGTTTACCCCCAATTTCTCAAAAACTACTGCAGATACGGTTCTGGGACCTATTTCATTCAATTTTTCATGTAAAAACCCATAAGAAATCACTAATTCTACTTCTTAATTAATGTCCTAAAAATTTCAGTATGATCTCATTTCATCAGAAATGCTGAAATCAGAGTGAAATCGTCACTAACCGTAATTCGCAAATTAAGCATTTTAGGACATATGTTAAACTGAGCTTTTTCCATTATTTTCACAAGTAGAACTGGTTATGAATGTCGCAGGAGAACTTTGTGATAAACTCTGTATAAAATGTCAAAAATGGTAATTTGGAAAAAATCCTGCACTTCTGATTTTTTATAAAAAATAAAGGAAAGGGATATCAGATTTAAAATTCATAAATATACTCTCTAGAACTTGTTAAGGGGTATAAATATTAAAAATGTTGTGCATCAGAAGCTGGTTAGATGAATATTGAGGATGAGCCTTGCAGTGATTGATCAGTTTCAGTGACTGAATAGACGCATCAAATGGAAGTGGATGAATTGATTGTAATATTGTATCAACAAATATTACAACAAAAATGTCATATTGTATACAAAATATTGTACGACACAATGCATTGCCATTCAAATAGGAATATCTACAGAACAATTAGGCGACAATATTACAACTGAGTTATCATAAAATTTCCTTTTTGGTGGGTGCCACACAAACTCACAGAAAAGAATAAATAACAATGAAAGAAATGTTGTGAACTGCTGAAACATTATTATGACAAGGAAGATCATTTTCTTTTCAATACTGTGGTGGGAGATGAAACCTGGGTACACCATTACGACCCAAAAGAAAAATGGCAGGGCAGGGCATGAGATACTGGTACTTATGATTTGCCATAAAAAAAAGTTCAAATTACAACACTGTGCAAAGAATTTTTTTGCATGTTTTGGCATTCCAAACACATGTACATGATTGACTATCTGGAAGCTCAGTCAATAGTAAATTGTGTGCGACACATATAGAATTATAGAATTAAAATACCGTAGAGTTATGCGTCATGCTTGACAAGTCATGGAGCTAATAATTCTGCAACATGATAATGCTCAGCCACACATTTCTTGCAACTACAGAGGCTCTTGTGAAATTGAAATTTCAAGTTATTAGGTATGTAGAATAACTTGAAATCTATGCACCAGATATGATGCCAGATATGGTGCTCTGCATCTTTTACTTCTTTCCGCAATTAAAGGATATTCATCTCTCCATTCATTTCAGCATGGATGATCCACTGAAGGAAGCAGTAAGGTCATAGACCATGGTGAGACCACCAGCTGATGGCATGAGAAGTGAGAAAATTGATTAATCATTGGGAGCAACATATATCTGTAAAGGATGACTGTGGAAAAAAGGAAGAGAAATATTAAGTATTTGGAAAATCTTTTATAACAAGAGAGAAACCTGAGGAACTTAACACAGAAAAGGAATGTGAGGTAACTGAACAGGATGAAAGACCACTGATGTTAAAGAATGAAGTACAGAAGAGAATTAAAGAAATGAAGAATAAAAAATCAACTGGAATAGATGAACTTTCCACAGAATTTTAAAACTGCTTAAATAAGGAAGGTGTGAAAGAAATAATTGAACTGTGTAATAGGATATATTGTATGAGAGAATGACCTGAAGACTTTGTGAAAACAGTAATGGTACCATCCAAAGAGATCTGGTACCAGAAAATAAATTAAACACAGAAAAAGTTTAATAACCCACGCCATTAAAACATTTTAAAGAATCCTGAACTGAAAGTTGGTAAAAGTAATGTTAGAGAATGCAGGAAGGGAACAGTTTGGCTTCATGAAAGTGAAAGGAACCAGAGATGCTTCAAACACTGTTAAAAGCCTTAGAAGAAAGAAAAAATTAAGTAAAGTGAAAAATAATGGAAGTAAACAACAAAGAGGATTTAGTGGTAAAGGCAAGTGAAAGAAGATTAGAAAAAGTAAAGATTACAGATATTTGGACTATGGTGACATAAGACTGGAAGATTACAATGGAAATAAATGGTAGGATAGCAGTGCCAAAGGGAAAGTAAGATGTACAGATTGAATGAGGATTGAATAAATATTGAACAGTATTAAGCAAGAAAAATAACTCATGCAGAAATTACACAAAAAGAAAGGCAATGATTATAACATGTAATTAACAGGGAATGGAATTTTGACAATTGCATTGGAAGGGTAGGTAGAAGGAGAAAAGAAGTGACAAAGATGAACTTAATAGATGAGATGAAGATTGGAAACTTCAAAGGGATGAAGAGAAGCTTTAGTGCAAAAATGAATGGAAAAAGAAGTGGTGTAAGGGATCTGCAGCCAGGCAGAACACCAGAATATGATGAAAAAAATTAGAGAACATAACTAATAGAATTACCTTTAAATTCACGTTGGCCACTGGCATCAAGCTGATGTGTTTGTGCAGCACCTTTAATTAAATCCATTACAACTATCCTGTCATATATTCCAGCATCACTTGGATTTACTTCAATGTGATAATTACTTGCTACTGTCATTATCTCAAGCTTTTTGTTTGAAGGTGTCTGTTTATAAAAAAAAATCAACATGTTAATTCTGAAATGCTAGTCTTACTCAAGACAAACACTATCATCATTCAGCAATTTTATATTATTGGTTAAAAAAGGTACTGTTGTTTTAATAAAAATGAGATAAAAACTCCCTGTTTTGGCTTTTAAAATAATATTAGTAGCACAATCTATTTAAATTAATTGGAACACATTTCATAAAGAACTGAGTATTCTTTAGCAGTTTTTAATGCAGAAAATTCAGATGGATTGTTCCACCTCTTTTATTATTAACCAAACTTTTACATAACTGTAGGTAAGATGTAACTGGTATCTAAAACAAGTTATCTTATTTTGAAATATTTAATGCTGCTGATGATGCAGATTGATATTAAAGATTACACAAAATAACCTGTTTTTTAATAACAAAGTAAGTCAAATTTAAACTAAAATGACTATTTTTACTTACTTCAAAACACTTTTAATTGGTCTTATGACTATTGTTATTATCACTAACGCTGCTGTCTTGCAAGCTGGAAAAACAAAGAGTTAGTGCAACTAATGATGAACACAAGAACTGAATGCGCTTTACTGTATTTAAAACACATAATATTAAAATTATCAGTTGGACTGATAAGGAATCACTTAATTTTCACACCTTGATAAAACCAACAAACTTCAAAACAGAAAACAATGTCCATGGTGATACATGCTGTTGCTAAAATAACTGTACAATCACAAAAAAAAATTTAGTGGTGTGGGACATGCTGCTATTGAGTTAATTGCCAGATTGCTATAATATAATTTCTTAAGACGGATGTATTTTTTATTAGATTTTGTGTTTGTTCTAGACATTTTGTTTGCAATTGCTTAGTTAGTACAGTGATTAGTATACTAGCTTCTAGAGCAGCTGATCTTGAATTTAATTCCTGGCAAAACTGGGCGTTTTTCACTCATTTCATCCATCATACCTTCCATGTTAAAATATGGGTATGCCTAAGGTTATAGTATTGAAATAGAGTAAGTAAATTTAATTATACTAATTATTTATATATACAAGATGGCAGGAAAACTGGAAATTTTGAAAGTAGTAGTAGCAGCCCTGACAAGCTGGTAGAAAGGTGGGAGTGGCATCCTTCTATGCACAACTACCTGCCATTTAGTAATCAAGGACCAGTGGGTCATTGTGAGCATTTGTCATGATGGCATTTTACAAGAATGGTGACAGTGTAACTGCTGCTCAACATGAATTCCGATGTCATTACAATTTAGGAAGTCATGGTTGTGTTCGATCTTGCCACACCATCAAAACATGGGTTGAAAATTTCAAGGAGATGGATTCAGCCCTAAAAAAGAAATCACCACGTCAACAACTCTAGAACACATTGAACCAGTTTTGACCCCAATTGGAAGGAGCCCATGATTAATAAGGAAACACACAGCAGCACTGTACCTAAACCGAACAACTATCTGTAGAATATTCCTGTGATTTGAAGTTTCACCTTTACAAAATTCAAGTTGTATAAGAACTCAAAACTTCAAACTACATGGTCCCATGAGTTCCCATGAAAGTGTTTCAAAGTGCCATTCAAAATCTCAGCATTAACATTCGAATTGCCATCATCTTTGGATATTGTTTTTAGAAATTTAAATTTTCTGTTGGGACACTTAATGGCAAATAATTTACTTTTTGTTTTTAACAATAAAACTTGTAATTTTTTTTTTACTTTTATGAGGGTTACTTCAAAATTGTGAAACCTGTATATAACTTATTTATTCAATTTATATAACATTTATTATTATACATACAGTAATTTATTTAATCAATATTACAGAGGAACATATAATATTTTTCTACATTTTTATTTACTTATATGATGGATAGAAAGAGCTAAAACTAATTATTGAAATTTATTTGAAAAAGAAATTCTAATTACAGAGCAAACCACTGATATTTTGTGTGGTTATTAAAGGAAATTAATTTTATTAAATACACAGATGAATTCATTGGTTTAGCTAAACTAGTGCATGCAGAATACAACTGATAAGAGGTTTAGTAAATAACAAAACACCCTTATTTTGGAATAATAGAAAAAAATGATCTGGTAAGCCATATCACAAATTGCAAACTGTCCTCTACGTAAAAGTAATGTAAAAAATGTTTTAAAAATTTATGTTTGTTACTTTGGTTATATTTAGGAAATTGGTCTCTGCCTAAAGATACTTAATCTGTTTAAAGAGCATTCATAAATAAATAAATTTATTATGAATAATAAATAGAAATATAACTTACTGCTTACGCTTTTTAAAAATTGACATTAGCATTTTTATAGTGCACACCACTTCATCAGATGTATTAAAATTTTTATTTTTAGTCTTTAATAAGTATAAAATACTAAGATGATAAACTACAAATTCATAAATAAGTTTGTACAGATAATACCTTTAATTTAGAATATATATATATATATATATATATATATATATATATATATATATATAAAATAAATTAAAAGAAACATTTAAATTAGAATAGAGAAGCATTTTTCATTTTAAAGGACTACAGAAATCACAATAGTCCAATGGGATGGTGATCACAAAATTAGATTATTAGAAGCCTTATAAAAAAAAAAGAACAAGACTAGAGAAAGTTTGTAATGAACCAAGAATTAGGTAACTGGGAAATCTTTAATTAATAATGATGGAAAAAACTTCATTGTTAAATAAGATAAGGAACAAAATCAGCCTTTCAAATAGTGAATTTATTTTAAATCTCTTTATTTAAGTTATCTATCATAAGTACATGAATGGTTATATGATTGCTTAAATAATATTGCTTAGATTTACATAAGTTCATACTGTCTCTGTCCTCCTTGAAATATATTTCTATCTTATCTAAGCCTACATATGGGCATATTATACTGGTTGTTATAAGCGATTGGTATTTGGGTGATTCATTTATGCTCAGCGTTCCGATGACAGTGGGTGAGTTTCATTAGCAGACCGTAATGTGCAGTTTCTATATAAATCTAACTATTGTAAGTAAAGTGTATAGGGTACAATTTTACTACATTTCTGCAGTGCATATACAATAAAAATAACTTATTAAATATATTGCAAAATGCCAATTTATTATAAGTGTAAAATTATTTTTGAGGTTACCAATGACGCAGTAAACTGTAGTGAGTGTAAAAATGTTTTGCATATCTCATGTACAAGGTTATCTCTTGATAAATCTAAGAAGAAAAATTCTCTGGCAAGGGCTGCTAGGAAATGTGAAAATTGCTTTGGTATTTATGAAGCTGGGGGAATGTGCCAGATTGAGACTAGGTTTGAACAGATTTTAAATCTGTTGTCCAACTTACGTATTGAGCTTTTGTCTTGTATAACTGAAAAAATAGGACAACTATCAGGTCAAATTGGAAATCTTAAAATTACTGCAGAGGAAACCAAATTTCTACTGAATTGACTCTACAACAAAAAAAAAAAACTGTCAACAGGTGTGATGAGTTAGAAGTTAGAGAAGTTCTCACCTCAGTAAAACCATCTTACAGCTGCAGAGTGATATAAATTTGCTACAGCAGCAGACACAGCTGGAAAACATAGAAATTGTGGGTATTCCTCAAAGAAAAGGTGAGAATTTGTTGGTTGTTTTGGAGTCTTTGGTACATAATATCCAAATTGAATTTAAACATAATATATAACTATTCATTGTGTACCAAATGCAAAAAAATCCCTCCTCTATTGCGATTAAATTTGTCTCCCAACAGATAAAAAATAAATGGATCATTGCAGCCAAAAAGAAGTATGATCTCAAATCAATTGAAACAGATTCAAAGTTGATAGCATCACACATATATATTAATGAGCATCTGCCTTATAAATCTATATAGGGTGTGGCCAAAGGATTAAAAAGAGAAAATAAATTAGCTTTTGTTTGGTCGCATGACGGAAAGATCCTGGTTAGGCAGACAGCATCACCAGTACAAAGAATTTTGAAGAAAGATCTAGATAAGTTTAGTAATTAAATGTTAATTATTGTTTCCATGGATATTGCTGACATTATGCTGTTTTTGTAATTATATGCTTTAGTTTGACATTTACTATGAGGTCGTAATTTCTGAAGATAAACATTGGTGATTTCATAATTTGATCTTATTTTTGTTGACTCTTACTTAGTGTTACGTTTTATTTGTGTTAGGACTTACTTAGTGTTATGTTATCTTTAATTATTTCAAGATTAAAGTAATATTTCTATTTTATTTTATCAGTAATTTTACATGTTTTGTTTCTGAATCACAATAGCATTACTTTGCGATTAATATTCTATTTATTTACACACTGACCAATTTTTGTTACCTGTAATTCTTATTGATATATGATGTAATAATTCTGACGATTTCTTGGTACGTATTACTAAATAGGTGACTCTAGTGCAGCATATAATCACTGCTCCTTTAGTAGAACTTTTAACTCTCTTTATTATGTTACCTTTTCTTAATTATTCTGCTTTATAGTACTCACAAACAATTTTGAAAGTGAGATTTCATTAGAATGTTATAGCACTAATCGATGACATATTAAATTTCGAGCCAAATATCCTTATCAATGATATGATGATGAACTATTCTTTTAATATTATTCATATGAATATATACAGTCTAAATAAAATTTTTGACAAATTGGTATATGTAATACAAAATTGTAAAATCAAATTCCATATTATAATATTATCAGAGACTTGAATATCAGATGAATTCAATTACATATTGAATGGATATTTGGGAGTTAATGAACCGGGTTTGAGTAGATGTAATGGGAATAGAATATCTATGTTTGTTAAAGACAATCTAACAATTAAAAGTATAAATAAATATAAAATTTTAGAAGCTAACACAATAATTTTGAACATACAATTACCACATGAAAGTGAATCTATTACTGTTATCGCTTTATTTTGATCTCCATCTACATCTATAAATACTTTTCTAGATAGCTTAAGAGTGTTTACAATTTTTGAAAACTAAATCTAATGCTGTTCTAATCAGAGATCTAAATAATCACTTTGATAAAAATATTGTTTCAAATGAATATTTTACTATTATGGCAGCTAACGGATTTAAATCATATATTAACAAACCTACTACGGTTAAAATCCTGTACAGATCATTATTCTTTAACAACGCATCTTTTAAGCCTAATAATATTATAGGTTCAATCTTTAAAACTATATAACTGATCACTTT
This sequence comes from Lycorma delicatula, assembly GCF_047948215.1. Taxonomy (NCBI): domain Eukaryota; kingdom Metazoa; phylum Arthropoda; class Insecta; order Hemiptera; family Fulgoridae; genus Lycorma; species Lycorma delicatula. The sequence continues at coordinate 199,184,364 of NC_134457.1, read as the reverse complement.
TGTACTAGTATCCAATTAATTTGTATGAGTACAATAAAAGAAGTTAGTAAAAATTGTTGCTATATGAAGATCATTTATGATGTTTTAATAAACAATTTAAAAAATGAAAAATGGGAGAACACTTTATCTGCTTTTAGCTTATCTGCAAATGCAAATGAGTCAATCTGAGTTTTTTCAAATAAATTAACTACTATGTTAAACATGCAACAACTAAAAACGTTATTAGTCATGAATATAAACATTGCAGGCTCAAATATTTAATTCACAAATTTTATAACGCCAATAGATTAAGAAATCTAACTATATCTAAAACTGTTTATTTTGCATAAGCTCAATCCATGCTTCAATATGGAATAAGAGCGTCACGTGGAGTGGCAAATAAAGATATCAATAAAATTTTTATAATCCAAAAATATCTACTAAGAAAGCTTTTAGATAGACCTAGGCTTTATAATAGCAGGATTTATCTAACAAATTCAAAGTCCTAACAGTTAGATAGCTATATATTAAGAATATATTATTAAACATAAATAAATACCAACCTTTTTTTACCATTCGTGAATCATTACATGATCCTTCAAGCATTATTTTTGAAGTATGTCGTATTAATTTAAATGTTTGTAGAAGACAATTCACCTACATTTCTAATAAGTTAATAAATTTCATCCCTAATCATTCCATATATATTAGTATTAATAAAAAAACCATTAATGATATGATTAAGTGGATTGTATCGAATGGCATCATTGAGAGGCTCTTTTAAAGTTCAGTTTTTTTTCATTAGATATTGTTTACTGTGAACTATTACAAGTATACTGTATTGAATTTCTGATGTATCAACTATTTTTTACGCAATTGTATTTTTATGAGTACACCTTTTATATTTTATTTTTAGCTTTAATTTTATTGTATTATATTACAATATATTCTTAAATAAATTTTTTTAACTCATACCTTCACTCAGTTCTTACTTTGCAAGTATTACTTATTATTTCTTGAATTTTAATTGTGTGTTTTCTATGTATTTCAAAAGAGGAAATAAAATTGAATTGATGCTGTTTATACTATATTCAGTTAGCTTGTAAAGTGAAGAAAAAACAAACATTGTGTTTTTGTTAGTAATTTTGTCATGTTTCTGCTGATTCACAAGGCCATATCTATATACAACACAATAATCATTGCTCATATTAGTCACCATATAATTAATTAGTCATTTAGTACTCATGTAATCAAAAGATTATAAATTTATAATATTACGACTTTCAGTTCTATTAAAACCCTTGATCTTTTCAAATGATCACTCTTTTTCTTGTGTTACATTTTGAGATGCTTGTGAATCGGTCGCCTGAGCAACTAATACATGTAGTTTGTTTACTTCAACTTTATAAGCTAACAGAATTTGGTATAGGTTGTTTTAAGGCAAACTTTCCACTTTTTTGTAGGATTATCAAAAATGATACAAAAATACTTTTTTTTAGTATTGTTGTGTAAAATATTTATTAATTAATTATTATTTTATAATTGTCGGTTTTTCTTCTATTAACATTCAGAGGCAGATATTTATTCTAAGTTCCTTGGTACCTACTAAAATGCCCATTCGGTTTTAGATTTTAATTAAAATTTTTCCAAACTGTTTTATCTCTCTTCAACATGTTTTAGTTTATATATAAATATTAAGTGAGGAATGAGCAAGTAATAAATAAGATTAAAGAAGAAAGAACACTTATGGGGGAAGTACAAAAATAAAAGAATTGGTAATAGGGAATATTACACAAACACACAATTATACGTATAAATAAGCTTTACCTGAAAATTCATGTGTTCCATTCTCAATCTTTCAACACCAGATCCATAAAGTTCTCTTAATAAAGCCATAATACGTGTTTTTTTACCAGCCCCTGACGGTCCATAAAAAAGCAAATGCGGAAAATCACCTTGTTGTACCTGTAGCAAATAATGTACATGGATAAAAAATGAACTGATGGGAAAAGAATCACCATGATAAAAAATTATATACCGCTTATTGAGAGGACTATACAAAACATTCAATAAAAAATATTTTTATAATTACTTCTTAAATTTTAATATATTTCTTTCCTATTAGCCTAAAACCAAAACCTTGTCACACATCTGTTGCTAAGTTAGCTTTTTAATCTGTTTTTAACATGGATTGTCTAAAATGATGTTGTATAATTTACTTAATAGCTGTTTATGGTTTTTATTACTTCTATCTGTAAACAACTTTATTATTTTCAATTTTAAATAAACACCATTACAAATGATCTTTTTGTAGTGCTTTATGATTGTCATTTATTACTATAGCCAATATTTCTATTATGTCTATTTTTATATCTATCTTTACTAATAATCCTGCCATATGTTTTTGAAGGCTTACTTGCTGGGAACATGTTGATTTGGCCAGAACAGCAAACTTGAAACTTTATATTTTTAATTCTAAATATTGTATAGTTGAAAGTGAAATAAACTGTATTGTAAATAAGCTGTATTTTTTGAGAAAGTGCATTAATTTCGTTTTATTTTTAAAATCAATTTGATGGAATCCTCTTGCATAAGTTATTCTGGGGGTTAAATAGTCTCCCAATTGGATCTCTGGGTGGAGACTGCTCAAGAATATGACATCAGATATAATAAAAATCAAAGCATTCTTTGGATGAGAGGAAGTAATGTTAAAAACTTTAAAAAAAGCTAAGTAGATAATTTAAAACAAGAAATAGATACGGGTGAGAATGAGAGGGGGAAGCAGAACTAGAAATAAAATAATGAATAGAAATGTAATTTATAGTATGTTATAAAAAGCAGCAGGATTGTTTAACACAGCATGAAAATAATTTTGGTCAGTATAGCCCACAACAGCAGGTTAATACACAAATCTCTTTTGCAGTTAAAGAAATGAAAAAAGTAATAAGAGGAAAAAATGATCTAATAAAATATTAAAAGATGACAATTTGATACTCATGAAAGATTGGACTGTCGTAGCAGAAGGACAAAAAAGGGAAGTAGCTGGGGAAAATGAACTTATGAACTAGATATAAGAAATGAAAGAGAACTAGAAGTTTCAAAATTTTAAACACTATAAGCTTATGAGCTTTTTTAAAAATCAAAAAAGAAGAAACCCATATGTGAGACCGGGAGATGAAGGTAGATACATAACAGAATAGTTACAAGATTTAAAAAGCAAATTATAGAGCATTAATCATACCTAGGGGAAGCTATTCATTTTTAGTCTAAAAGCAAATAATATGAGATTATAATATGAACAAACCATTGCCATAGGACTTATTAATCTAGTTTAATACAGTCTGTGATTTATAGAAAACAAATAACACATTAAAATTTTTTTTTGTTCATGAAGGTTGGAAATGGAAATTGCCTAAAACTATAAAATCAACTAAATGTAATATTTTCATAACTTAAACAGTTCTTCAGTTATGTAATGTTTCTAGATATTTCAACAAATTTGTTTAGCAATATCAGCTCATGCCAAGTTGAAATCAGCTGCTGCACCAGTCACTCAAAGATCATCTACTTTAAATCAACTATTTTAAAATGTTATTTTCCAACTGAATATGGTGTTGTGTAATGATGCCAACCAGTGTTGGTATAAGTGAAGCTGTTACTACGGTGGCAAAAATGCCAGTAGATGAGAATATATAAATAGAGCACTATTTCATTGGTTATGAAAGATGCAACATCCAAAGCATCATAAGAAAGTGAATACCAATATTAAAAAAGCAGGCCTCTAGGCTCAGCTCATTCTATCATGTATGTTCCCTCCTATTAAGTCCATCTTGTACTATTGGTGTATGAGGCTGGGAACTCTGTATACCTTTTCTGAAATACTAGTCTCTTTTTCAATATTTATTAATTCATGCTTGTAATTAATTACAGACTGATGCCCAATTATAATTGTTGTACTTTTTTTGGATTAAAGGTAGATTAAAGGTTAATGCTACTACTCAGTTACAGATTTCATATTTATGAGACTGGAAAAGTACTCTAATGCTACAAGTATTAATTATTTTATAAATGATAAATTATTATATAACATTATTATTAAATATTAACCTTTTCCCATCACAATGACCCGCGGTTGATTAGCGCTCCGTAAAAATATGTTTGTATCTGACTACCTCCCTTCATAGTCTTATGCTACCTTCTTGTGGAAAAATTTCAAAAGATTACAGTTTATAAAGATATTTAACAGATTCTGACAAAAAAAAAGTTACGATTGGATATTTTTTATGCCTGTAACAAAAAAAAATTGAAACAGTACAAAAATTACGATAATTTAATTGCAGAATTTTTTTGCGCATTTCTACCGCGTTTTTTATTAGCAAATTTTTTTTTGCTTTGTGTTTATGAAACATAGTTTGCTGATTTTAAAAATAATACTAACAAGCAAATAGGGTGAAAATTGGGCAAAATATGATGAAAAACACATGTCAAAAATCACAGATTAGTAACATATGTTAGTATAAGTGAAAGTAGATTTAGAAAACGTTTTATAAAAATCCCTACCACTCAAAAGGCTATTCAGATTGACAAAACACCCATTTTTAATGTATACTGTTATTCATTACAAATCGATATGTGTTACATGTTTACAGATATCATTTGTCAGAAAAGTTATTTATAGACTTCAAGTAAAAGTGATGTATTTATGACCTCAAATTCATTTTTTTTGTGTGCCGTATATCATAATTTATTATGTGTTTCAATATATCGATATGTTGCTAATAAGATAAGCTATTTTTGTAAATAATAAATAATTCCATAACCCTCATAGCAATTATAATAAACAAGTCACACACACACACACACATTTCTGAGAAAAAATGGCCATATTCTTTCTAGTCTAAATAAAACATTTTACATTGTATAAACGTTCAAATTGTGTAATAAAACTGATTCCTTTCCGAATATAAAAAAAATAACTGACTTAGATGCCATATAAAATGATATTGTAACAGTGTTTTAAAACTGACGCCGTACATAACCAGTTCCAAGGCTACATGATCTGAAAAGGTTAAGCTACTTACTATGTATTCATGCAGCTCATATAAGCTACTTGTTTGAAAAGTTGTAACACACACACTTTATATATAAAATTATTCTAATTAAACATAGCAATCAGTCCTTGATACCAAATGAGTCATAAATAATACATATTTTGTACTTTTAAAATGACAGGCATTCAAAAAAGATACTGAAGCTGAAGATCATTAGAAGTCTACTAAAGAAAAAAACATCAATTTCTAAATGGTTCTGAATCTGAAACTTCAGGATGTAGTTTTTCAGTAGCTGAATAAAGGCAATACATTGTTTTAGTTTAAACAGCTATTTCTTAAATTCACAATGTAGTAAATTTTAATATAATAAAAAACGAATACTTTCCTTTTGCATATTCTATATTGACTACATTATATAAAAAAAATTTGGGTAGATTCCTTAGCCTTAGCCTTTTGAGATAAAACTATAAAGATATAGAAACAGCAAAACTGAACATCCTGAAGAAAATGGAGGAAAATACAGGACTTTAATTATCTTTTGGAAAAACCTAGAATAGATAATCAAGCAAGTTCCCAATGATGTAGAATCAACATTTTATAAAATCAAGAAAACAGAGAAATTCGACTAGGCAAAATCATTGAACCAAATGGATTAGATAAAGAAGCAAATAAAGTAAAAAGGTTAAACAAAATGCAGAAAGCCTACAGTGTGACAAAGAGTGTACACAACAAAAAAAAAGTAATATCTAGGATGAGAAAAATTAGGCACTACACCACAGTAATCCTATATGGTGCAGAATGGATAACAATAAATCAGTGAGAAATAGACAAAATAGAAATTAGCAAGAGAAGGATTCTAAGAATGATTCTTGGTTTAAGGAAAACAAATGAGAGTTGGAAAATGCAGAAAATAACGCTACCTCAAAACAGACTGACTGAACAGTGTGACCGACACACAGACAAAGTTGATAAAATTTTTTTTTTTGTCTTCAGTCATTTGACTGGTTTGATGCAGCTCTCCAAGATTCCCTATCTAGTGCTAGTCGTTTCATTTCAGTATACCCTCTACATCCTACATCCCTAACAATTTGTTTTACATATTCCAAACGTGGCCTGCCTACACAATTTTTTCCTTCTACCTGTCCTTCCAATATTAAAGCGACTATTCCAGGATGCCTTAGTATGTGGCCTATAAGTATGTCTCTTCTTTTAACTATATTTTTCCAAATGCTTTTTTCTTCATCTATTTGTCGCAATACCTCTTCATTTGTCACTTTATCCACCCATCTGATTTTTAACATTCTCCTATAGCACCACATTTCAAAAGCTTCTAATCTTTTCTTCTCAGATACTCCGATTGTCCAAGTTTCACTTCCATATAAAGCGACACTCCAAACATATACTTTCAAAAATCTTTTCCTGACATTTAAATTAATTTTTGATGTAAACAAATTATATTTCTTACTGAAGGCTCGTTTCGCTTGTGCTATTCGCCATTATATATCGCTCCTGCTTCATCCATCTTTAGTAGCTCTACTTCCCAAATAACAAAATTCTTCTACCTCCATAATCTTTTCTCCTCCTATTTTCACATTCAGTGGTCCATCTTTGTTATTTCTAATACATTTCATTACTTTTGTTTTGTATTTGTTTATTTTCATGCGGTAGTTCTTGCATAGGACTTCATCTATGCCATTCATTGTTTCTTCTAAATCCTTTTTACTCTCGGCTAGAATTACTATATCATCAGAAAATCGTAGCATCTTTATCTTTTCACCTTGTACTGTTACTCTGAATCTAAATTGTTCTTTAACATCATTAACTGCTAGTTCCATGTAAAGATTAAAAAGTAACGGGGATAGGGAACATCCTTGTCGGACTCCCTTTCTTATTACGGCTTCTTTCTTATGTTCTTCGATTGTTACTGTTGCTGTTTGGTTCCTGTACATGTTAGCAATTGTTCTTCTATCTCTGTATTTGAACCCTAATTTTTTTTAAATGCTGAACATTTTATTCCAGTCTACGTTATCGAATGCCTTTTCTAGGTCTATAAACGCCAAGTATGTTGGTTTGTTTTTCTTTAATCTTTCTTCTACTATTAATCTGAGGCCTAAATTTGCTTCCCTTGTCCCTATACTTTTCCTGAAAGCAAATTGATCTTCTAACACTTCTTCCACTCTCCTCTCAATTCTTCTGTATAGAATTCTAGTTAAGATTTTTGATGCATGACTAGTTAAACTAATTGTTCTGTATTCTTCACATTTATCTTCCCCTGCTTTCTTTGGTATCATGACTATAACACTTTTTTTGAAGTCTGACGGAAATTCCCCTTTTTCATAAATATTACACACCAGTTTGTATAATCTATCAATCGCTTCCTCACCTGCACTGCGCAGTAATTCGACAGGTATTCCGTCTATTCCAGGAGCCTTTCTGCCATTTAAATCTTTTAATGCTCTCTTAAATTCAGATCTGAGTATTGTTTCTCCCATTTCATCCTCCTCAACTTCCTCTATAACACCATTTTCTAATTCATTTCCTCTGTATAACTCTTCAATATATTCCACCCACCTATCGACTTTACCTTTCGTATTATATGTTGGTGTACCATCTTTGTTTAACACATTATTACATTTTAATTTATGTACCCCAAAATTTTCCTAATGTATGCTCCGTCTATTTTACCAATGTTCATTTCTCTATCCACTTCTGAGCACTTTTCTTTAATCCACTCTTCTTTCACCAGTTTACACTTCCTGTTTATGGCATTTCTTAATTGCCGATAGTTCCTTTTACTTTCTTCATCACTAGCATTCTTATATTTTCTACGTTCATCCATCAGCTGCAATATATCGTCTGAAACCCAAGGTTTTCTATTAGTTCTCTTTATTCCGCCTAAGTTTGCTTCTGCTGATTTAAGAATTTCCTTTTTAACATTCTCCCATTCTTCTTCTACATTTTCTACCTTATCTTTTTTACTCAGACCTCTTGCGATGTCCTTCTCAAAAATCTTCTTTACCTCCTCTTCCTCAAGCTTCTCTAAATTCCACCGACTCATCTGACACCTTTTCTTCAGGTTTTTAAACCCAAATCTACATTTCAGTCACCAAATTTCAAATCATTTCAAATCACCAAATTATGGTCGCTATCAATGTCTGCTCCAGGGTAAGTTTTGCAGTAAGTTGATTTCTAAATCTTTGCTTAACCATGATATAATCTGATACCTTGCAGTATCGCCTGGCTTTTTCCAAGTGTATATTCTTCTATTACGATTTTTAAATTGGGTGTTGGCAATTACTAAATTATACTTCGTGCAAAACTCTATAAGTCGGTCCCCTCTTTCATTCCTTTTGCCCAGCCCGTATTCACCCACTATATTTCCTTCCTTGCCTTTTCCAATGCTTGCATTCCAATCTCCAACTATTATTAAATTTTCATCTCCTTTTACATGTTTAATTGCTTCATCAATACAGTGTATACACACACACTCTATCTCATTATCATCATGGGCGCTTGTAGGCATATAGACGTTAACAATCGTTGTCGGTTTAGGGTTTGATTTTATCCTTATTACAACGATTCTATCACTATGCGTTTTAAAATACTCTACTCTCTTCCCTATCTTCTTGTTCATTATGAACAAGTAGCTAAGTGTTATATTAATAATCATCTTACCTTTTAGGCACTAAATATTGTAGTTTAGAAGCGAACAGATAATTTGTTCATGTTATGCTAGATGAAGATGAGTTGTTTCAAAAAGGGCATAAATAGAAGGGAGGTAATTAGGACTTCAGACTTATTTTGGAAGGTAGGCTTAACAATAAATCAGTAGCAATGATAAAAATATGGCATAGATAGTCTTCATGGAACTTTGCAACCAGGTACCTTTCCAGTTACCTCTATCCTTCACTGGTTTCAGTGGACTAGGAAACCATGGAAAATTCATCTTTGAGATGATATGGTAGCCACTATGCATTAAAATTATGACTGTAAGAGCCAGTAAAATAGTTTGAACTGCTTAAGTAAACCCTTTGTGCAACTTGCAGGAAGGGATAACTTATAATGAAAAACATACAGCAATAAAATTTTAGATTGATTTTTAAAATCTCTTCAGTATCTAACAAAAAACTTCATACTGCTATGCTTATGGATTCCGTAAATTTTGTTGGAATTCCTTGTAGTCTCAAGATCCTTTAAAAAATTACCTTGCTTTGAGCATGATTCAATTTCTTTTTTTTTAGGCTTCAGAAATTACAGTCCGGTATTACTTTAGAGGATGATATATGAATGTAGTCTTGTACAGTCTCAAGTTGACCATTTCTGAGATATGTGATTAATTGAAACACAACTACCAAACATAAAAAATAAAAGGCTAAGTAAATCATCCATCTGTGGTTTACTAATATTCAGTAGCTATACAAAGTATTTATTTATGAACAATTAACTTACTAAGTTCTTTAGATGCTGGGCTTGTGTTTTGTGAAAATCAAGTTTATGTAGAGCGTTTGGTCGGTATTTATCAACCCACAGACTCATGTTTCAACTTATGAGTAGCAACAAACAGAAAGTAATAAAATAATAAGTTACTACTTAACAAACAAATTAATTAATGCTTCAAGAAAAAGGCACACCAAACCTAAATTACACCACGATAAAATTGTACTTATTACATATACACCTATTTAACCTAACTTCTGCAAAAACAACACTACGGGTTTACCGCGGAAACTTATAACCTTCGGTATAGAAAAAACATTCTTGCATATTTTTCTGAAGAAACTTATTTAGTATATATCTTAAACAAATGAGCTGTTTCTTTTTTACATTATTTTTTTAGAGAGTTTTACATTATTACTTATAATATTACTTTACAATATACTTAAAAGTGTAACGGTAAAATTTGTCAGCACTGCTTTAATCTGGTTTCGGAAGTTATCAACATCTGTGATATAACAGCGATCATCTGTGTAGTCTTGTTGTAAACATAGGTAGAAGTAATGTTGTGACGTATTCGTTTATAACCTATTTACAAATCTGATTTTAATAAAACAGTGTTTCACATATTCTGAGTTGTTTTCTTTGTGATAAGTGCTAATTTTGTTTTATTATGGTTACATGTGGAATATGTCAAGATTACTTTAAAGTGTCGAACTGTAAAATACTAAAGTGTTCACAAGATGCTATATAAAATTATCACATTATCCGTAATTCTTTTTCTACAGTTCATATTGATCACAAATGAAACCAAAGTACCTTATGAAGTTGACTGTAGTACATTGAGAATGGGTCAGTTTATTTGCCCACATCCTGATATTGATTTTATAGATATAAAAACACAACAGCCTCAAGGGTGTACTAAAGAAAACAAAGCAAAAGGTAAAACAACTTCTTGAATTTTTTTATTATAGAATATGTTTAGAATTTCCAAAGCTGATAATTTAAGATGAGGTAATGAATAGTCTACTTTATAGTAAAGCTATTTTATTTGTTTTGAATAGCAATTTTTTATTTACATTATTATTTTCTAATACCTGCATATCTGGATTTAGTATTGGCTTAATTTTGTGTGATGATTTTTTTCTTGGGAAAAACGAAATTTTAGATTAAGCAGAACTATGTGATATTATGGCAAAATTAGATTACTAAAAATCAATCCAGATCAAGACAATTTCCTTTAAACATACATTTAAATATGTATATCAAATTTACAAAGTTTTAGATCAAACCAGTAGTGTAAATTACTAAATTTCTGCAATACTTTGCTACTTCAGATAATGGAAGATTACACAAATATACTGATTATGTCATCAGTAATTTTGTTTGGCTTACAGCTTTTAATTATGCATGGTTATTTTAATTGGTTTGTTTATCTTATATCTTCAGCTTATTATTTACTGCATCTTCTTTTTTAGTCATTCTTGCCCCTTCACTATTATCCTTGAGTAGAGCAATAATTGTCTCATTCATTTACTTCTGTTTCTTGTGAGTTTTACCACAAACTTCTTGTTTCTAAGATTCACCAAGAAAACGTTATTTTCAACATTTCTTTTTATGAAAGAAAACCATATTCTTTACCTTTATGTTGCTGCTGCCTTTATTATCAAGTGGTATATTACAAAGTAGGTTTTAATTATTTATTTATAATTTAAAGCCTTGCTTATATTAATTTTGTGGGATTATTATTGACAAATAGATATTGTGAAGTTATTTACATGGAGTCAGTCTTGAAAAATATAAGATCATAAAGTAACACACCATATAGCGATTTTTTTTATTATGTATGTGGCACCTACATTAACTAGGATGTATAGCCTAATAATTAAACTAGAATTAAAACCATACTTCATCAAAATTGTTCTTCTGGATCTTTAATTATGTTGTTCCATCATTCACAACTGCCACCCACCTCAAATGATTTTTGAGGAATTTACCCAATTTAATTTATTTGGCATTATTAGCTTTGTCAACCATAACTGAAAAAGAATTGACATAATTGTATCCACAAACATAATCTGGAAAAGCATTCTCTTTGTACTTGTAATTTGAAAGAGAGTGATATGTTTGTTCCTTTTGGTGATTGAATTTGCAGATCTGTCTCCTAATGATGAGCTAGTTCTTGATAATCGTTCCTCAGTTCATTGGATCTTGCATAAAAGCTGATAAATTGTCATATTTCTGTTTGCTTTGTCTCATTGTCATTTTTGGTTATGTAACTCTTTCATTCTTGTTTTTTTCTTTTTAATAAGCTTTGTTCTTTCTGTGTATAATATTGGGTTTTATGTAGAATTATTTTAAAACTTAATAATTTATTGCAGCGTTTTAGATTCTCCCATGATGAATTACAGAATTAAACCAAATGTTACCTAACTTTCTCAGTGTAAGAGTATTAATTTCCATTCAACAATTTAAAGTTTAAAAATAAAAAAAACAATAACAGTGAAATTAAGATAACCTTCATAAAATTAGTGATAATGTACAAAAAATATTAACTGTTTCTAAAAATTGTGAAAGAGAATTAAAAAGTTCTTTTGTAACATTAAACTGATAATTGCCAAAAATTTAATTAGTATTTATAAAATAACAGAATGTTGGTATTGATACTCACACATTGAACTGAAAACCACCCCTGAAAAGAGGAAGTTGATTTAAACATTTTTTGATTTGCAGCCAGAGAGCAATTCAAATGTTAGTATAAGTGCTATCGTTCTTGTACAAATGTTACACTAATCACTACTTCATTTCTAAGGCTTGAATACAATCAGCCAGGTCTTCATTCACCTTTTTGTCAATCCCAAATAGATTTATTGCAAGCAGTTTTCCAGTTATATTAATTATGGTATATGTGAAACCTGCAATTTATCATTTCAGTTTGGTGTAAAGCTGCAGATGGAATAATTTGTACAGAAACAAATAATTCTACTTTTAGAAGAGACATTCCATGCAAATGGACGTAAGTATTTACTTTTTTGCATTGTAATATAATAAATTGTAAATATCAGTTGTTCTTAGTATTAGAATGATTTTTTTTAAAAGCATAACTAAAGTTTGTTATGAAATTCATCAAAGTAAGAAAGAATTACAATCTAATATTTTTCTCTGAAACAGTTCAATGTAATTTTGAGATTATACTGCCTCTCAAAGCTTTAAAGTATTGCGAATTACCTATAACTGGATTGAACATAGATTTGTGTATTCTACATGTTTATCAAATTAAATATGAAAATTGTAATTCTTTTGGTTCTTAGAAAGTAGACTTAGCATACTAGGTTTTTAAGTAACAGTACCTGAATAAGTTGTAGTTTCTTATTACTATTAATTGTACATATTACTGTTGTCTGTATTATACTATCATTTCTTTTTCTAACAACAGATATGAGTAATTTTTGCTGTAAACGAGAAGGTAAGGTAGAAATTAGATATTAGTACGCAGCTGCCATTTCCCAATTTGTGTTTCCAATAAGATTTTGTAGAAATATTGTTTAAAAATAAATAAAAATAATTTTTATTTTTGTTTCAGAAATGGATATTCATTTGAAACAGCATTGCTACTATCAATATTTCTTGGTATGTTTGGTGCTGACAGATTTTATTTAGGTTATCCAGCAATAGGTTTATTAAAGTTCTGTACGTTAGGTTTTATGTTCTTAGGTCAGTTAATTGATGTAATATTAATAGCAACACAAGTGGTAGGACCTGCTGACGGTTCATATTATGTGATAGCATATTATGGAGCTGGAATAGAAATGATAAAAAGTGATAATTGGACTTGCAAACTTCCTCAAGAGAATTGGTGATATTATTAATTTATGTATTTTTATTTACTTGTATTACATGAATAAAATTATTTATTACAATTTGCTTAATTTGTCATTTTCTGTTTGTTTTTAATTTAGAAAAAAAAAATTGCATTCTTTGTTTTAGTAATAATTGTACTATAGTACTAAGAAGTCTAAAATTAATAATTTTAAAAAAATTGTATGAAAAGAAAAAACAAAAACTGAATGGAATGAAAAAAATTCACAAGATTGAATTAATTTATAACCTATAATTCAGGTATAAAAAATGCCCTATAAATATGTTTGGGAAAAAATAAAAGTAAGGCAATCAAAATGTTAAAAGAAAAAGATGAAATTACCTACCTAATAACAGTGATAAACATAATTTTTGTTTCCTAACATGCGATACATGATTTTAATTTTTTTTTTGATGCTGAAAACGAATATGAACTCAGAATCTTTCAATCACCCACAATTTTTAAAAATATTTTAAATTTTCATTAAAGGATTTTTTTGATTTTTCAACATATATAGTTAATATTGTATTTTGTTAGCTCATTTTTTATTGTTTAACTTTGTTAACATAATTTGTAAGCATAAATAAACAATACTAGACAAAGAATTAAATCATATCATAGTCACATATTATGACATCGTATCAAATACTGAAGAGTGAGCCTTCATCACATACGATGTGATGAAAGGCTTCTTGAAAAAATAAATTATAGCAATTAAAATAAGTTATAGCAATTTTTTTTAGGTATGCAGTTAGGCTATGCTAAGTACTTGTGTTTTCTTTGCAAATGGGACAGCCAAGCTAGAGATAAAACATTATGTTACCAAAGTGTGGAAGAAATGAGACAACTTAACTCCATATGGGAAAATATTATTCATGAGTCCTTAGTGAACCCAAAAAATTATTTTTACCCCCTATCCATATCAAGCTAGGACTAAAGAAAAATTTTGTAAAAGCAATCAAGAAGGATAGTCCCAGTTTTTTGTACATCAGGCAGAAACTTTTGAATGTAAGTGAAGGAAAAGTTAAAGAATATTTGTTGGTCCTCAAATAAGAGAGTTGGTCAAAGATGATGTTAAATAACTCAGTGTTAAATAATGTAGAAAGTGCAGCTTGGGCTTCACTTAAAGATGTTTGTAAAACTTTTATTGGCAAACAAAAATCTGACTATTACCACAATACTGTTAATCAACTTCTTACTTCATGCAGAGCTATGGGACGTAATATGTATTTGAAAATACATTTCCTCCATTCACATGCTAGCTGATTGCTGTTGGACATTAATTTGGGATGTGCCTGAGGCTATTTATAAAAGAAAAGCATCAGCAAAATCATTCTAACACAGGTATGGTTATGTAAAATTATAAATTTTACAGACTTTAACTATATTTTCCCTTAATTTTTTTTGAGGCGTAATTTATTTAAAACTAAGGGTGATAGAAAAATTGTATTTACAGATTTGTAATGTAATGTACACAAGAAATGGTATCACACTTAGAGAAACATTAAAAATGTTTTTTTTGTCTATCAGTGTAATTTACATGAGGAATGATTGTGTGTGTTTGAATGGCTAATGTGTAACTATATAATTTGTTTTCTTTTTTCAATTTTTGTGTTGATAAGTGTCATTGTGGTAGGTAGTAACACAATAGCTATAGCACGAGCATCTAGAATTTTTTCTTTATTTTTTTTTGACTACTGATTCAAGATTTGCTTCTCATTTATATATTACTATAGTTTCACTGTCATCAATATTAGCTTTTGTGAAATTCTCTTGTTAGCAACTTTGCTACTTAGAAAATATCAAAATGTTGCATTAACAAATAGTTTGTGGGAACAGTTGTGAATGGATGCACAATAATGAAGTAGGTAAAATCAGTCAATTACTATGCATGATACTTCTGAATAATAGTAGGTTAAGTTAAATCAGTTTCTACTTAACAAAAATAAAGATTTTGCTAACTTTGAAGTTAGTTAATTATTATATAATGTTTTCTTTTAACCTAAGTGCACAGATTTTTTTCAAAAGTCATAGGGGATGAATCTTTGTGTTATGGCTATGATCCTGAAACAAAACTGTAGTCCAATGGAAGTCAGCTTCACTGCCTAACCAAAAAGTACAGCTAGTAAAATCAAATGTCAAGTCTATGATGGTTTCTTTTTTAAGACATCACAGGAGTTGTCCACATTGAATTTGTTCCTCAGGGCACCACAATGAACCAATATTACTATCTGTGAGGTAATTGCGTGAGTGTGAGGAAAAAAACAACCTGGACTGTGGTGATCAGGGAACTGGCTGCTTCATCATGACAACACACCTGCCCACACAGCATTGAAAATCAAACAGTTTTTGATGAAAAAACATATGACAATGGTTTCTCACCCCCTTACTCGCCTGATCTAGCTCCCTGTGACTTCTTATTTCCAAGAATGAAGAAAATACTAAAGGAAAATTGTTTTCACACAGAAGAGGTTAAGCAAAAATTACTGCAGGCATATAATGGAATTATAAAAAAAAATGTCGTGAACAGTGGAAAACCGTTGGAACAAATGCATAGCATCTAATGGACAGTATTTCAAAGGACACTGATGTTTTCAAGATATCTTTAAAAAAATTCTAGTTTGGTTACCCACTAGTACACTAACTAATAAGAAAAACACAATTGTGAGACATAGCTTATGTATCAAATTTATGAATAAATTAAACTTATGTTAACATAATCTGATGCAAATATATAATAAATGTAATAAAAATATATAATAAATGCCAAATCTCAGGTATACATGCAAATGACAAATGCATACAATTCTGAACTGAAAGAGAAGTATTCAAATGAAAGATAAGAAAAACTTATTGGCTAAAAATAATTTTCAGGTTCTGCAGAAAAAAATTGTCTGATATGATCTTGATACATATTTGTCTGAAATCATAACTGTGCTCCTTCCAAGGGCACTAACTATCGTTGGCCCTAAATATAAGAGCATTCTTAGTGACTCGTACAGTGCTCTCCAAGCATTGGAAAACCTTTATTCCAAACATCCTGTCGTCATTGACATTTACGATAAAATCACTGAGTTAAATAAACACAACAAGGAGGTAGGTTTTTGCTGAATCCCTAGCCACGTTGGAATTCTAGGTAACAAAAGAGCGGATTCTGCTGCCAAGGAAGCGTGTATTCAGCCTCCTTTCACCACCCAAGTTAGTACCTTTGATTTTATCAATCATATAAAACAATCACTGCGAGCAAGGTGGCAAAGTGACTGGACATCTACCATCGATAATAAACTCCGACGGATTAAGGATTCAGTGTTGCCATGGGGCTCCTCTTGCAGAAACTCTCGTCGTGAGGAAGTGGTCCTCCGCCAGTTACGGGTGGGACATACGAGGATCACAGACGAACACCTAATGTCAGGAGAAGACCCACCCCTCTGCACACGATGCAACTGCCGCATGACTGTGCACCACATTCTCGTGGACTGCATATGTTATGCGGCGTTGCGTCATCAGTTTAATATACCCGGAAACATCCGTGATGTCTTGTGTGACGATAGCGGGATTTTGGAACGGGTGTTTCTCCTTTTGCATAGTACCGGGTTACTGCAACGAATTTAATATGCTCATATATGTTTTTCTGTAAGGACAGTTTTTTTAATAATTTTAACCTTTTCAATTTGATTTTTGGTTCTATGTATTTAATTTTACTGTCTGGGAAGGGGATTTTTACACAACCATTGGAGTTAGTTAAGTTTTATATAATTTATTTTAACTTTTATATTTTATCATGATCTAGCAGTTAATGATGTTAAAGAACAATTTAGATCGGAGTAACAGTACAAGGTGAAAAGATAAAGATGCTACAATTTGCTGATGATATAGTAATTCTAGCCGAGAATAAAAAGGATTTAGAAAAAACAATGAATGGCATAGATGAAGTCCTACGCAAGAACTATCGCATGAAAATAAACAAGAAGAAAACAAAAGTAATGAAATGTAGTAGAAATAACAAAGATGGACCACTGAATGTGAAAATAGGAGGAGAAAAGATTATGGAGGTAGAAGAATTTTGTTATTTGGGAAGTAGAATTACTAAAGATGGACGAAGCAGGAGCGATATAAAATGCCGAATAGCACAAGCGAAACGAGCCTTCAGTAAGAAATATAATTTGTTTACATCAAAAATTAATTTAAATGTCAGGAAAAGATTTTTGAAAGTATATGTTTGGAGTGTCGCTTTATATGGTAGTGAAACTTGGACAATCGGAGTATCTGAGAAGAAAAGATTAGAAGCTTTTGAAATGTGGTGCTATAGGAGAATGTTAAAAATCAGATGGGTGGATAAAGTGACAAATGAAGAGGTATTGCGACAAATAGATGAAGAAAAAAGCATTTGGAAAAATATAGTTAAAAGAAGAGACAGACTTATAGGCCACATACTAAGACATCCTGGAATAGTCGCTTTAATATTGGAAGGACAGGTAGAAGGAAAAAATTGTGTAGGCAGGCCACGTTTGGAATATGAAAAACAAATTGTTAGGGATGTAGGATGTAGAGGGTATACTGAAATGAAACGACTAGCACTAGATAGGGAATCTTGGAGAGCTGCATCAAACCAGTCAAATGTCCAAAGACAAAAAAAAAAAATTTATCAACTTTGTCTGTGGTATTAGTTTTGAGTTTTATTTTGCCTTTTTAGCTTGTTTTAGTAAATCTTTATTATATGATTGGTATTACGTTTACGCCTTGTATAGTTAATTTCGAAGTTATTTTACCCTTGTACTAATAGCTACAAGGCGATGATAACGCCCAGGTGTTTTTCGCCCACAAACACAAAAAAAAAACTAACCTACTCAGCCTCCAAGAGTTTACCAAGGAGTAATATTATGTTTTATAGACTGTCTCATGAAGATACAGAAATTGTAAACTGAAACTATGCTGAAATTTTTAGGTTACAATTACATGGAAAAACTGGAGATTCTATTTGGTTTTAACAAAAATTTGATTACAGGATGTCTGTAATACTCCTAAGAAAGTTGTAAAGCCCAAAAAATTGGAATTGAAAATCATATTTTGTCAGTTATAAAATAATTTTGTTGAATTTCCAATAAAACCAGATAATATAATCACTGATATCTATATAACTGGATAGGGGATCCTTATGGTATAAAATACAATTACGTTTTCAATACTTAAGTATACTTCAGCACTGCAGAATGAGATGCTAGGAACTAAATAAAACCATTGTACACTTGTGCGACTGTAATCGTGATGGTAGGGCTGTTTATTTTACCTGTGTTTTATCCCTACTCTTAAACATACCTCTGTGTATGCACTGTTTCATTTTATTTAGGTCTACTGATTCTACCACTCATTTAGTAGCGCTAGTTTATACTTTCTACTTATAGAAATCAGTGAATATAATATATATGAGGGTTGTCTGAAACGTTTTGAGCCTCAACATGTAGCCAGGAACTTTGTTAAACATATTGACAAGCACATAGACATAACTTTTTAACACCTGTAAATTATGTAGTGTTTGCCAATAATTATTATTTATAGACTAACTAAGAGATGGGGGTCTCTTTTAAGTTGAACACTAGTTTACATATGATCCAGGTTGTATAGCCCAGTGAAATTAAATGAAGGAACGTTGGAGTGTAATAATTTGGTTTGCTATACCAGCGGATTAAATAAGATAGATATACAGTTGTTTAAACTAGTTATTTTTAAGTTACAGTCAAAATGCAGTTTATAACATTTTTTAACTAAGGGGTCCAGTTCATATCTTGATTCCCAACTTTACAGCCAAAATGTAGTTCATATCAATTTTTAACTAGAGTCAAACTTCATCATTAAATGTCAAATTCCCACACACATAACAGAAGTCATATGGATTATTTATGCACTTCCTTGGTACATTTATTCACTAATAAGCTGCCAGTGCCTCATGGTGAGGACTTCTACCACATCCTCCAAGACATCTAACTTAAAATGATGAACTGGAATATAAGGTAGTCACTAAAATTCAACTAGAGATGCAAAATGATTCTACTTTTGAAGCAGAATCCTCCTCATGTGATAACTCTAGGTGAATTATACAACATTGTTTGGGATTTGAACTAGAAAAAATAAGCCGAGTTGTGGGATCTGGGCTGGAATCTTCTCCATACAAACACTAAAGTATATTTCTTTCATATCAGGAATGAGTTTCAAGATTTATATTCTAAAGAAAATAGCTTAGTGTAGCATAACAATATTTGTGCTGTCCTACATTTCATCATGAACATAACTATAGAATGGAGACTGTTCACAGATTCTTTGAAAACTAGTTTAAAGGTTATCCTTTTGCATAGTGGAAACAAACTTCCTTTGGTGCAGTTACCTTATGTAATCAGCATGAAAGAAATATAACAGTATGAAAATTCTATTGAAAAAATTTTGTATAACAAATACTTTTAATCTATGTTGTGACTTAAAAGTTGTTACATTATTAATGAGTTTGCAGCTTCGCTACAAGAAGGAATGGCCAAAGCTTGAATCACTTACAGGTGGACAAAAAAATGTACATTCCCCACCAATTTAACTCATAAATGATTCTTCTACCTCCACTCTATATAAAATTAAAATTTTGATTAATGATATACAATTCACGGAACTGTTAAGCCAAGTCAAAAAGTCAGTATGGAGATCATATAAAATTTTTGTTCAAAACCTTTTAAGAAATTTTAAATCTCCAATTAACATGATAGTATGGATGAATTATTACAGTCATAGAAACATAAAGAAGTGTAACATATTTCAAAAAATTCATTTCTTCGATTCACACCTGGATTTCTTACAGAGTAATTTTAGCACTATCAGAAACGAGCATGGGGATTGAGATTTGCTGATGGAATCCCACAGCAAATCTCAATCATGGAAAACGGGTACTACCAGCATTACTGGAGTAAAGAATGCTTGCTGATTGTTGCAATCCTAAAGAGAGATGTTCTAGAAGCCAAATACAAAAGGAAAACGCTACCACATTTTAGATAAGGTGAATAGTGCATTACATGCATGTAAATTCTTAATTTCTGTCAAAGTGTACCAACATAAAAAAAGGTGGGTGAAAGAGAAAACCTATTTACAGAAAATTGATAAGTTATATTTTAATTAAAATAGCAAAAAATTATATTAGAATCACATATTTTGTTCTTATGACAAAAAAAAAGTTTAATTTTGTTCCTAAGTGTAACTGCAATATTCTGAACAAAAATCCTTTTCAATATTCTTACATATATCATTCATTTTCATCTTAAAAAGTTACTGATAATAACTATTAATACAACATAAATGTGTGATTTGCAAGTCACTACAACCATAATCCAAATACAATGTACTCCAGGACTGAATTAATTTATTACATTATGCGGCAACTGTTCATATAACAACAAACCCAAAACCAGTAACATAGTAAACAAATCAAAGTGTTTTATATAATGTTTTATTCTATAGAATGGTAATCAAAACAGTCCAGTTTATAAATACATTAGACACAACATTGTTAGTCAATTTAATTTCTAAAAAAAATTATCTAATCAAAATTCTGGTTGTCAGTATATCTTTATAAATACAATATTTACAAGCAAATATGCAGTAATATAATATTACAGTTGATAAATATGCTGCAAATTAAAATGTTTGAACAGAAAAAAATGTTGCTAGAATTGTAAGAAGATGGGGGGGCTTGTACGCTAAACATGTGAAACTTTTTTTCACATGCAACCAATATCATATTTGAAGTTTTTCTTAACTTTAAGGAGGAAATTTTTTTTATCCTCAATTTAGCACCAGTGAAATCTTAACTCTGCCTTCTGGCTTACTGAAAGGGACTTTTTTTAATTTCTTTAGAGCAACAGTTTGGTCAGTAAGAACCCACTAACTGGTTTCGTACAGCTTCACTAACAGAATTAATAATCAGAATTACAAATCATATGATTTGATTACAAATCAAATAACAATGCCACCATCTGCTTACCCCAGGCTTTTGTCTGCTACACTACAACTCCAACGGATGCAATGTTTATTTGTTTTACCAAAATGTCTATGGTATTAAAAACCTTCCTTGAATCATTCAAGGGTTGCAATTGTTAATGATGTTTGATGAAGTAAATAATTGATAGAATTGTAAGCAAACTGTAACCACGTTTATTAACTTGAACTTGAATAAATTACATTGTCCAATGATAGCTGTTAAAAGTTTAGATAAATTACAAATGTACACTTATAGATGAGATTGAATTTGACTTGAATACAAAATACAACATTATTGGAATAAATTAACATAAGATGCTGCCATAATGAGTGGAGAAAGCCAACTGAACAAAGCAACCATAGAGGCAGAACACCCTAATGGTCAGTAAGAAAACAAACACTTTTAACTGCCATCACCTTAACAAGATTTAAAATTCTTATTATAATTGCTTGTCAAAATTGGAGATTTTATAGAGTATAGAATGTTACACATAAATAGAACACTTGACTTAACATAAGTTAAACTTAAATAACAAACTTAAGGGAGTAATCAACCTTTGATATTTTGCAAAAAAAATTAAATTTTTTTCACTGATTTTTATACTTTATGTTCTTAATGTTGGGGTAAGATTAATCTTTTAAATTATAACATTTAAAAGACAAAAAAATTACTAATCAGCAACAGTCGACAAATCTGGAAAACAATAAAAAATACAGATTTATGAAACTTATATTGCTCGATTATAAGATAAGAGAGCTGGTGGTTCAATCAGTATCCACTTTAAATCGGTTTTTTGAATTAGTTTAGCATTCAGCCACTGTGCTGCATCTCAGTTTGTTTACTGTATTGGATGGTAAAAGTTACCCAATGTAATATTGCTTTTCTGTTGAAAATAGCAAAATTTCTAGTCTTATTGCGAATGTTATAGTGTTTTCTGGTTTCATTAATTATTTTAAAAGTATATTGTGTAATTTGTGATCTTTTCTTTCTCATTTGTGGTCAATTATTAGTGCAATAATGATGTAAGTTATTCTAAAAATTAGTCAGTTAGGTTATATTTGGTAGGCATGTTTTCTTTTTTGTTCCTGGTGCGCCCTCTTCAGATGTGACTGCCAATCATAATTACTAACTAAATATTCATTGTAGTTTATTCATAGATTATTTAGTTTTTCATCTAATCATAGTAATGGATTTACTACAAGACCCTGGACGGTCTACCGGGCATCAGAGTGCTGGTTGCTCTAGACGCTAATGCCAAGTCTCCTGCCTGGGATTCACCACTCCTGACCCCAGAGGCTCTGGTCTCAGCGCCTCTGTTCGTGGATGTCATGAATCTCTACTTGATTATTGATGCAGAATAACCACCAACTTTCTCTTTTGAACTGGGAGAAAGTTACATTGATGTCACTTTGGTGATGGGTGACTTGCTGCGAAGTACAAGTAGTTGGACTGAGGCCAGTGTGAGTGATCATAGGCTTATAACCTATGAGATTGTTTACGGAGGGGGTCTAAGAGCTCCAGGTTTGAATTGTTATAACCTAAGGGGCCTGGATCAGCACAGGCTGCGACATGAGTGTGGAGCTGCCTTGCAGGGGTTGGAATGACGCATGAAGCACAGGGATGAGGTGGAATTAATGACTGAACAATTTGGCCAGGCCATCAAAACTGGCTGCAATAGGGTCCTATGGTGGCCTCAGCCAATGGACGGACCCTAAGATAGTGGCCAGTCTGCTGATTGGGGAGTACCTGTAGCTGTCATGACTGCTGCTTCTGGGGAGCTGTCTGTTAAATGCAGGCAGAAACCTGGAAAAAAGTGCTGGTCCTCTGACCTTAGCGTGCTGTGCACAAGAGTTAGGTCCGCTAGAAGATACCAGCATCACCCCTTAACAAGGATTATCATTGATGACGTGGGGACTGAGCGTCTGCAGATCTACCAGCGTGCCCGTAATGAGTATGTTCATGCTATCAAGGAACCCAGACTCAAATTATGGCAAGACTCCATACACAAGTTGCAGCGCAGCCCCTGCAACTCGCAAAATCATGTTACCTGCCAGAGCCACGTGCTGTCCAGTGTTCGATGCAGGTTTGGTGTCGTGACCGCACTTTAACATCTGTGGTGACTTACCATGGGTTCCTGGATACTCTGTTTGCAGATGCTCCAACAGGTGAAGCAGAGGTTGGCATTACAGCAGGGGCTACGCCCTTCCCTGGCATACAGGCTGTGGAACCCATATATAAATATTGAGGGTTTCTCAAATGGCATTGAAAAAGGCACCGGGGACTGACAAACTTGACCTGGATATATTCTACCAGTGGCTGCTTGTCATAAAAGAGCCACTTGGCAGGCCGTTCACGGGGTGCCATAGCTAGGGCTGCTTCCTGACTTATTGGAAAGTGGCTTTGGTGACGGTGCTCTTAGAACCAGGAAAGGATCCTAGTGTGATCAGAAGTTAACGACCCATCAGCCTGTTAACGGGTAGTTAGCAAGTTGCTTGAAAGGCTGGTTGTGGAACAGCTCTAGGAAAGCACTGGGGGTGAACTGTTTTCTAAATCGAGACCAATATGGCTTCCAGTGGTCTTGCCGAGGTGGAAAGCACCAACTGTAAATATATTTTGGCAGTTTATATAGACATAGGGGCAGCATTTTCTTTCTTGTGTTGGAGTTCTGTCCTCTATGAGTTGGAATGCCGCAATGTTCCTGTAGCCCTGCAGGCCGTAGTATGTGACTATTTGTCTAATTAGCTCTGTTTAAAGATGCACACCTAGCTGTGGAAAAATCCGTCACAAGAGGAAGCCCGCAAGGTTCTGTTCTTGGTCCCCTGCTGTGGAACCTGGTATTAGACGAGTTTTTGGGATTGATATACCCAGAAGGGGTAACATTGCAGGCTTTCACCGATAACTGTCTCCTTTTAGTTCGTGTAATTTACAACTGCAGCTGGAAGATTGAGGGCTGGAACCACGGAGGGCTGGATGGACATTCAAAATTTCAAGATTTTTGTGTCCAAGATGAAGTTTATGCTTCTCAAGGGTGCAGACAAATTATAGTACACTCAAAACCCCTACATTGCGTACAAAGACTGTATAATCACCCTAGTGAGAGTTCATAAGTACCTAGGTGTTTTGGTTTGATGAGAAGTTGCTTTAGCAACCACATCAGGCAAGTAGCAATGGACGCCGTCTCAGTGACGGACAAACTTTGGAGGACTGCTCGGAAGGACTATGGGTTGTCTGGCCTTTAAATGAACATGTCTACTGAGGTGTCTTCGAAAGCATGACCTCTTACGCAATGCCCGTTTGGGTGCATATGAATCTTCTTTAAAATTTAAGGAGTGCTAGCGCAGAGTCTTAATTGCACTGGTGTTTTTAAAACAACCTCCTACAAGGCTACCACTGTATTAGGAAAGGCTCTCCCAATTGATTTAGTGGTGAAAGTTCAGGCAGCCATGTGGAGACTGCAAAGAGACCGAGAGGCCAAGGTATTTGGGATGAGGTTTCAGGCCAGGAAAGTACTGGAACGGAACGGTGATCACAATGTACCGAATCTAAATTTCATTCAGTTGCCCATCTCCCGCCTGCGGAAGAGGTTGCAGAGAGCCTCGCAATGGAAGTACGGCAGCTGGAGTAGAGCATCACGACTAAGGGAAGATCCCTGTACAAGTTTATACAGGATCTGAGGGGATGGTATGCCTCAAGTTCGTTTTTAAGGGCCCAGGTGCTCACCAACCATGTTAATTTGAACCAATATCTATTTCGGTTCTGCCTGGCAGCTGATGAGCTGTGCGTCTACCAGGAGGTCCAATCAAATGAACACCTGATGTTTGACTGCTCTGCTCTTGAGGGGGTGGCAGATACTGGGCCACCCTGGAACTTGGAGGTCAAGGAGAAAATTGGCCACTTACAAGCAGTGAGTCAATGTGGCTCTCGCCACATTGTCAGACCACGTGGGAGTTCCTTGATGGGGTTGCATTGTTCAACCGACATCAGTAGTTTACTTAAGGGAAAGACTCCTACTGCACTGCTGTGGGAAGCTAACCTAGAAATATATGCTGACCACCAGCCAATTAAGGCTCTAAGTGCTTTAATACGGTGGACAGATACTTGCTGGCATTCAGCGACCTAGGGGTGGCAGTGAATTGCTGTCTAGATGAAGTAAATTTCAATTTATGGATGTCATATATATTTTTAGTAGTTGACGGGGTGCACCTACCCATTTTAGTAAATATATGACAAGTAAGCGGTTGGGACACGTAAGGCGGTGGTGTATGGCACAGTGCTTAGTCTGCTCACACTATTAGGTAAGCTCTAGGAGCTATTTAGGTTATTGGTTGCTAAATGTTTTGTCGAGGCTCAATAGCCGTTTGTGGCACAGGCATTCAGTCTTATGCTTTAGAACAACAGAATGGGGTGGGGTAGTGGTGGTGGGAGAAATGCCAAGCAAACAATAGTAGTAGGTTTTTGGTAGTAGTATATAGTTACTTTTTCAGTATGGGTAAAAAAACAATCAACCAAAAAAAAAAAAAAGAAAAGAATACTTATAATTCTAAATTGGCTATTCAAATACAGTAGAACTTGCATAAATCATCCCAATCAACTGTTTCTGTTAGTGACAGTCCTTGTAGTAGTAAAAGTGACGTTAGCAAATCAGCTATTGAAACTGAGATACAGTCAGACATTGGCATGAAGATGGTCCAGATTATTCATTTATCGACACATAACATTTAAAATCATTAATAAGTACACTGGTTTGCCCTAAATGTTTAACATTGAACTTGTAATGAAAGAAAGATTGGGCTTTGCACAAAACTTTGTTTTTCAGTGTAAACATTGCAAAGAATTTAGTCTTGCTCATTTAATTCTCCAAAAATTGAAAATTCAGATGTCTTTGAAACAAATAGATGAGCAATACATGCATTTTTGTTGATTGGGAGAGGCCACAGTGGTGTAGAGAAATTTTGTCAAATAATGAGCACGAATCCCTTTTCCCACCAAACGTTTTACAAATGTACTTTATTCAGCTTGTAATCTAATTCGATCCATTCTTTGTCCTGAGCTTGCCAACATACTCGTCGCTAACAGGGAATGAAACTTTAGAGATATTGCTGTTAGCTATGATGTTACATGGCCTATGAGAGGGCATACACCAAATTACTGTGCTATGCTAACAAAATATTCTCAAAGTTGTGCCACAACTAAAAACCAGTTAGGAGAAAACAGGCCTAAGTTTTTCTCTTGGTGTAAGGGGCATCTGCTCGTTTGTAGTCAAAATTATGACGGGTGATCCCCAAATATGGAAACTTGTTGCTGAAGAGATTCTTTGGAAGCGGTCTCTTTCCTATAAGCTGGGTACTCCACTGTTGTTGGTGATGCTGACTCCAGTGTGTTTACTCATCTTTAGAGTTTGAATGTGGTATGGTAGCAAAATTAAATTAAAAAAACAGGAATGTATAAACCCAGTCAAATGTCTGGGTACAGCCCAGAGAAAATTAGTAAAAACCTTTCATGCACAAAAAGTAACATTAGATGGTAAAACCTATACAGGAACTTAAAAAAAAAGCACTATTATTAAATTAACAGTGTATTACAAATATGTAATTTATGCGAATATTGGTAAGTATGTAGAGTCAATGAAACAATAATACCACTTATGGTATTATTCCCTTAACACCTTATACCACTGCCTCTCCACTGACCAAGAACCAAAGTGTAATGTAGGGAATGAGAGTTGGTGTTTCTACCAGAGAGCCTTGGCTAATGGTGAAAAACCTGGAAGTCATAACGACAATATCCAATCAACACAATAGTTTTTTAAGATATGTTGCCCCAATATATCAAGTGTTCATTAGTTCATCCTTCATCACTGGAATGGTGTACCCAAGGGTGCACACAAAATGTCAATGAAAATTTGTATAGTTGGATTTGGCACATTGTGAAAAATCTGAAAATGTTTCCAAAAAATTAATTGAAATCAGTATTGTTGAAGCAGTCAATGACTTCAGTTTTGAAAATACTACCACAATTAAATCCATGAAAAAGTCTGGTCTATCACCTGGTGGAAACACAGTTGCTGTATGAAGGAAGAGAGATGGTAAATGGACGCTGAGGATGAAATGGGCAAGATATTCTGAATGTTAGAAAAGAAGAATGTTGAGGTTTAAAAGTCTCAAGGAAGAAAAGAAAAAAGAAGTGGAACGTGTAACATATAAAGCAGGAAGATTTTAAAAGATATTGTTAGGCGAGTTCTACATTTTTCACTGTATATGTTAACATTTGATTTCTGAAAATTATGATTTATCGTGTTTCAAAATAACATAACTTTGTTCGTTATAAGATAAAGCCAAGAAAAAGTTTGCAAAATGTTCAGGAAAATGTGCTCTATGAGCTGTAATAACTGACATTTCATTTCCAATTATACAAGTTTAAAAATAAAATCTAGAATTTGGTAATGTGGGTACTAGTTTTCATTTTTTTATGGAATTTTTTTTTTAATGCAGACAGTAGGAATTAAAAAAGCATACTGCAGCAGTTTATACATTAGTTTATCCCCTACATTTAAAAAAAGAAATCACGTCATTACACCTCATAGAAGTAAAGATATGGTTCTGAAATTATAACTGATCTTTTCAAACCCACCCCAAAAATAAGGGTTGTTGTTGAAATTTTGGTTTTTACTGTTGAGAATATGCTTGCATAAGTATGAATTATTTACCAAGGTTACAGATGTTTTGCATTGAAGGAATTTTTTTTTTTAATTTGGGTTAATTGCTCCCTTAACATAAAAGTTGGAAAGATGGTAAACTATTTACATTACAACTTGAGAGTTCCACTAATCTGGAATATCTCTAGGTAGATAGTTGTGTAAAATACTGGGTTCCAATCCCGGTCCAGCATGGCATTTTTCATATACTACAAATTTTCATTCTCATGTGGAAAAATGACCAAAGCCATCAATGCTAATCATCTAAAAATAAAAAATAGGGTTGACGAAAGCCACCTTTGAAAAACAGTTTCCTGTAAATCACCATGTTTTGTTATGTAATCACTGTATAACTTTCACAACATTCAGTGGTTAATAAATTACAATAACTAAAAATACTATTTAAACCCATAAGGCACATTATTTATCTGCAGTTTTTGAAGTCTGTTTCAAACAAATTTTTGTAGAATAATATTAAAACATAAGCTTATGCTGGTTGCTGTTTTTTTAACCATTTCACAATGGTACATATGCAAGACATGGCTGTGTAATTGTAATCTTTTAAATAAGTTTACCTAAACAATCTAGTTTCCTGTGAACGTTTTAATTTGCAGCATTTTATCAACTGTTCAAGATATTACAGTACAAGCAAATATTGTATTTATGTGTTTATAAAAATATATTGACAGTAATAATGTTGTTTCTAATATATATATAAAGTGGACTGTTTTGATTATCATTCTATAGAATAAATTACATTAATTTGGGTTGATTACTCCCTTAAAGAGGACAGCATAAATAATATTATCAAATCATTATTCTTACTTATAAGCTTCTTTTTAACTTTATAATAATTTGATTAGTGACTAACATTATTTTTCATTAACTAAAATGCAAAAGTAATGTTCTGTAAAACCAGAAGTGAATTGTTGTAATTTAATTTATGGTTATTAATCTGTAGTGTGGTTAGTATTAAGGGATAACAAAAACAGATTTTATTTTACATAATCAGTTGCTTGTCATGCACTGGTCCAGGGCTGCCATCAGGGTTGCAGTTGCTTGGCTAAAAAATGTTACCTCTATTAAAAAACTGCATAGTTCTGGTAATGATGTCCCTAATTTCATCTTCACTAATTTCTACCAATGTATCGTACATTTCATCAATTTGGGTTTTAAGAGAAACTACGGCCTCTATCTGACTTCCATTATGTTTCTCATAAAGGTTTTAGGGTGAACTTTAACAACTTTTTTGTTAAAATGTTTCATCTGTAATTGGATGCTGAGAAAAACACATTTAACTCCTGAACAAGATTAAAATAATTAAACGATGAAAAAAACAATATTATTAAAGAAATAGTTGATTCGAAAGGCGAGGTTAATGTTAATTATAAAGGAAAACAGTTAATGGACTTTGCAGGGTTTAATAATATGAGAATAATGAATTCATACTTTAAGCACAAGGGAATCCATAAAATAATATGGGCAGCTACAGATCAAGAATCTGTAATTGACTAGTTAATTGCAAATCAGAAGACGGCAGAACTGTTTAGAGACACAAGAGTTCTTAGAGAAGCTGAAGCAGGAACAAATCTCACTCTTTTAAGAGCAGAAATTTATCAATGTGCATTGGTTAAGACACATCAGAAGAAGAATACGGACTTATAATACAAGATCCACCTCCTTGAAGAAAAGTCAGTAAAACTGCTCTACAATAATAGATTAGATATCCATAACAATAGAATTATATTAAGTTATGATATTAATGAAGAATGGAATAATATAAATAATGGAATATTAAATAGAGTGGCATATGAAACCCTTAGGTATCGCAAACAATCAGCAAAGAAAAAAATTAATTTTTGGAGTGAAGAGATGCAAGAAGCCATTAAGAAGAAAAAAGAAGCATATATGAAGTGGCTCATGACAAAAGAAGACAGAGAAGATTATAATAGACAAAGAAACATCACTAAGAAGATTTTCCAAGAACAATAAAATAAAAAATGGGATTTTTTTATAACAAGACTAGAAAACGACATTCACAGGAGATAAAACATAGCATATAATATAAAATAATGAAATGTCTAAGTAGTGAGAAATGGATCTTGTGAAAATACCTATAACCAGGAAAATTCTTAATATATTTTCAACTATGGATGATTAATGAACAGTGATGAGGAGGAGAGAGACAATACAGTATACAGAGAAGTAGACAGGCTGGATATGTCAGAATCGCAGAAGGCTTTGAAGGACAGCAAAAACAGAAAGACTGCTGGACATGATGGAATTGTGGGAGAGTTATTAAAATATGCTTCTAGTGACTTGAAGTGGAGATATTTACATTTATTAAATATGTGCTGGATAAGGAAGGTCATTCCAGATGAATGGAGAATGGCTAACATTGTACCCATCTTTAAAAAAGGAGAAAAAAGAGAATGCAAAAATTATAGAGGAATAAGTCTGTTACCATCCAGATATAAAATATTCTCAAGAATTATAACAGAAAGACTTAAAAAATTCTAAGAGAGGAACAAGTTGCTTCAAAAAGGTAGAAATTGTACAAATATATTTTCATTGAAGCAGCTGATAGAAAAACATCAAGAATTCAGGAGGTAAACACATATTGTGGAATTAAGAAAACATTTGATAAAGTAATAAAGAAAGTTATGGCAAATATTAAACAAGCGAGGAATTCCACAACTCATAGTCATCATACAAGAATTGTATAGAGGCACCCAGATAGCCATTTCAGGAGAGGGAAATAATAGAATTAAGATAAATTTAGGAGTTCAACAAGGCTGCAGTGTGGCGCCAATATTGGTTAATGTATACATAGATAATCTTCTGTGGGAATGGATAGATGGCATGCCAGATTATATATATGAATTAAATTTAAACAATTTGTTATGTCCATGTTATTTGCAGATGATCTAGTAATTATTGCCAACACCGAAGATCAACTACAGAAGGCCTTTGAATTGAATAAAGTAGCAAAAGAATATAAAAATATAAAAGAATAGGAAAAACAAAAGTAATGGCTTTCTGTGGTAAAGATATCATTAGAGCAAAAATCATACACAACAGGGAAATCAAAGAACAAGTGTTACAGGTAAATTATTTAAAATGTAAAGTTTAGTCAGGGGTGAATCAGATGTTCCAAATAAAACTGAGAAATTTAATTACTATAATGGTACCATGAGTTTTGAGAAATATGGTTCAGAAAGAAACCCTACTAAAATTCTATAAAACAGCATCAGTCAAGCATTTCTTAATGGAGTAGAGACCTGGTGTCTTACAAAACAAATGGAAAAAAGAATTCAGGCTGCAGAAATGAGATTTTTACAAAATAAAGCTGGGTACCATTTGTCAAATAGGAAGAGAAACACCAATATGAGAAATGAATTATATTACTATAACCTTAATGAGCGAATCAAAATGTACAGACTAAATTGGAAAATCATGTTGAAAAATGGCAGAAGAGAGAATACCTAAGCTATTTTACAAGTATAAGCAAACAGGACAAAAAAATTTAGGATGTTCAAGGAAAAGATGGAAAGATCAGCTTATGTAATCGTAACAGGAGGAAATCCAAAATATGAGGAAGACAAAATTAAAAATTAGTTTCAAAGGTAATTTTGGCAGAATCATTTACAATTAAATTAAGGCTTTGAGGTCAGCACGACAAAAATTTTTCTAGGATTTAAATCTAATATTTTTTTATGAAAGTCATTCCTTTTTCCTCTCATGGTTGTCCACTGTCATAACCTTGTCCTGTTAAGTCTTTTACATAAAGTTTTAGTTCTTCAAATTTTTAATTACTAAATTACAGTCCTTGTCCAGCTGTGTCTATTATAGGGCAAAAACTCAGAAAATGTTCATGTATTTCTACTGCAGCTGTACAAGAAACAAAATGAATAATAACTGTTATTTGTTTAGTGTGAGATACGTCTGGAGTACAATCTAATATTATAGAAAAATGTTGGATTTTTGCACTGTTTCAAATATTTTAGTTCCTATTTCAGTGGCTATTAATAAAATGATTTAAATTTTTATAATTAGAATGCTGAATTTGTAAATTCGACGAAGGTGTTCTGCCACTACTATATCGAATTTTGAAATTGATGTCGAAGGAACAGGCACATCAGCACTAGACACTACACTTCCACACTAACCACATTCATTATTTTTGCTTTCAGTATTTTTAGAAGCTATAAAAAATTTGTTCAACAATATTTTTAATTGTTTTTGTTCTTCAATTTTTCAATATTTTTGTTGTTGATATTGGGCACCAGATACGCGTTTTGTTTTTCTATCAGACATTTTTTGAAAATTATTGAGGAAATTTAGATACAGAAATGTTTTATAAACCGTTTAATAACTACTTTTAATGCAAAATACAAATTACTATCACTGAATTACTAGATACTTGGTCTTAACACCTTATTTTAGGATTTTATTTTATTAAAACACTAAATTAAATATTGTAAATACAAATACTAAATTAAATTTTTAACAAGGGTGATATTCTTAAAATTAAGCATATTTTATATTTTTGTTTATAAATTCAAATATAATTTTACCTCATAAAAGAAAATAATAAAATTAAACCTAATTATTTAAATAGACAAAAGTGGTTAAACAAAAAAAATTTTCAAAGTTTGTTGAGAGATTAACAACAAAAAGATCGATAGCCAATAGTTTTTATTATTATCATATAGCATTGAGCTGTTATAGGTTAGTCTTAATTATCTACGAGAATTAAAAAAGTTTATACTAAAACACATTGGTAAGAATTTATGTTTAGACTAAACAATAACACAAGGCTGCGATGGTTGTGTTTTTTTTGTTTTTCATAATCGATTCTTTAAATTTATAAATAGTTGAAAAATGTGATAAAATAAAATTATAGAAAATATTTTTTTTTTTAAATAAATTAATATATTCACTTTTTTGGCTTACACTATATTCTTATAGCTAAACAGGTGAGTGGTCTGAAGAGGAGGGCGGGTGGGGGTCACTGACCACTTAATTTCAAATGAAAATTGCTACAAAATAAACCTAATTTCTATTATAGTGCATTTTTTAAATTAATTTATTTTTATGAGGTACGTCATGCCTTTGGAAACCACTCGCCTCTTTATCCTCCCTTAATGACAAAGTATGCAAAATACTTACAATTTTATTCCATGTGTGGAAGTTTCTTTGAACGGCTTATACTCTGCTTCATGCCTATCCTTCTATGTTCTCTATAGGTTTCATTTCTGTGTAACATCCAGCAATAGGCTGCCATAACTGTAGTAGTCCATTTTCCTTGATACCTTCTTTCCATTTCTTTCATGATCTGATGAAATCTCTTACCCATCTCTTTGCTAATGGCACCCAGATTTTTAGGAAAATAGTTCACATGTGAATTTAGGAAGTGAAACATCAAGTTCATGGAACAGCCTAAATTTTTGTACTTCTGCAGTATGTTCTCAACGACCGATTTGAAATTTGGATCCCTATTGCTCAGAAACTTGGTTACTAGTCTTTAAGGGCACTCCAGGGTTCTTTTTCTGCAATTTCCATTTGTTTCTCAAAATTACCATCTTTGAGAGGTTTTCTAATGTCAGGTCCAGTAAAAGACACTCTCTTGTAGTTTGGCAATTGATATGACTAGAAATTTGTCACAAACGTATTTAAAATATTCACCTTCTTTGGGTTAGGCTTTGACAAATTCATCAAGCCTAACTTAATATGCAGAGGAGGAAGGAGGACTTTATTCGGATCTATGAGAGCTTTACAGAGCACATTTTTGGTTCCAGGTCCTAATGAAGCTCTTTTTGGACAATTTTTCTTTCTCCAATGTTATTCTCTGCCTCTGCTATCCCATTCACACAAAAAACAAGGAAACTTTATGTATTCTCCTTGCTGTATTAGGAGCATCTATATTATTTTAAGATCGTGTCATATAATCCACTTATGAATGTCGTATTTAATTTTATCGAGAATGAATTCCAAATTATTGTAACCCTCTTTTAAATGGACAGAATATCTGACGGGTATTGATGGATACGTATTCCCACTGTGAAGAAGGGCAACTCTGAGGCTTCTTTTGGATAGATCTATGAGCAGTATCCAAATAGTACTTTGATACAGAATATTAACACATTCATTGCCGCCTCGATATAATCTGATTGTTCCAAAAACTCATTAATTTTTTTTGCTTGTTTAGATTTATTGGTATTAAAAAGGAATTTTTATACATGATAAGACAATATTAGAATAAAAGAAAATGTTATTTTAGAAATAAACTGAAAATGATGCTTATGTGGTGCCAATGATCTGGTAAATGAGATGAGATATAATACTGAAGCACCAATGAGTGCATATGTGGTGACCAGCTATCATCACCAGCCGTAACTTATACAGCATTATCTTTTTGTCACAATACTGCTCTAATTATGTCACAGCTAATGTTCAATGGATGCAACAAAGCAAAGGAACATTTTATGTCGTATGAACAACATTGATATATAAATAACATAAGAAACATTTTAATGAAATGAATAATTATGGGTAAACATGAATGTGATAACATAAGCTACTGATAAAAATAAATCAGTCAATGGTTCAAAATTAAATCAAAATACAAAAATACATATCAAAGAATAACAGAGTATAACTACAATCATGTTTGCAAATCACTTGAACGTCTTTATCATAACAGAAATAATACCATGTTTACTAATATTTAAAACAAGAAAATTTAAATAAATTTACAAAGTTTCTACTATTTATCTTCAGCCAGTTAATTTATAAAAAAATTATTTATACTGCTTGTAAATCAAAACTAAAAATACAGCTAATTTTTCAAACAAATTATTAAAATAAAATAAAAAATTAAATTAATTAAAAACAATATAATAATAGTACAATTAAAAAAAGATTATTTATTCATATATAAATACCATCATTCATACATAAATAGCATCAAATATAATATAAATAATACTATTTATGTATGATAAAGTTCAAAGTACCCAAAACACAACCCAGGAATATCAGGACATGTCTTGCAGTAGTACATTATATCCTTTCTTTTATTATTTTGGGCACATAGACAACAATTTTTTCAGAGTGCAACCTTTCTCACTAGCTTTACATTTACCCTTACAGTGATTTCCTACTACTGATGGACCTGGTTGTGTTTTTCTTCTCATGAGGCATTTTGCGGTAACAATTTTTCTATCACGACAAATCTAAAATCATGGAAAGGTATTTTTGATTTCATTGTTTTACAATACAGTTTATATGCATTGAATAGCATCATTTCAATAATATGAAATGCAAGCTTCTTGTACCAACGAATGGTTTTTATAGCTATTGGGTAATAAGAGAGCATTTGGTCTTGTTGGTCAATACTGGATATATACTAATTATACTCAGCAACAGGCTTTGTATTTTATTTAGTCTGCTCCTTCCAGTCGACTACTTCCACATGCTCATTTTCATGTTCAGTAGTTATATACATAAATTCTCTCTTATCTTGTTGCTTTCCATTTCCTATTCCTTCTGAATATTGGCAAACAGATTGACCAGTTCTCAATTTTGCTATGTTTAGGACTGTCTTTTCTGATATTACACAGAGTAACGGTTATGTACGCATCAAATTCTAATAACTTTTTAGATAAATGATAGGAATTATATAAAAATTATCCATATGTAGTGAATGGCCTACACTCAATTTTCCTTCCATCAAGTGCAGGAGAACATTAGCAGCATGACCTCTTCCACCCATGTCACCCAAAACCCCAGTGTACACTTTTAGTTTTAAAATTGTTTTATTTTTGATAAATTGCTGAAATATCAAATGATCACACCACAAAATCAATGACTCATCAATGCAAAGTTCTTTATTCAAATGGTACTAGTTATTCATTTTTTTTTTACCAAACAGCTTCATTAAGGATCTAATTTTGTATTAATGGTCATTACAAGTTATTTCTTCTGGTTGAATTGGACAAAAATAAAGTCACCTCAAAATTATCATAAATCTATTTCTTCCAATAAATTTGTGAAAACAAGGTATTTTATACAAGCGATGAGTCAACCAGTAATTGTTCAATCTATTTAACTTAATGTTTTCCATGTGCAGAACAAGTCCTAAAAATATTTGGAACTCAACCTTTTTTAGTAGTTTCCACAGCAAAATTTGTGAGCGAGGAGAAATAATTTTTGTTTTTAAATTATTTGTTTCTATCAAAAGAAGTAAGAACACAGCTATTAGGAAAAAAATCTATGGCTTACCTTCATTTGGTATAGGAACAAATAAACCAGGATTTCCAGTAAACATGATATTTTTCCAATCTGGTAACTGGATTTCAACTCTGGATTCGGAGACGGCATGGGGAGGTGAGTTACTATCTCACCCAGTTCCTCTCTGGCCACGGGAACTTCATGGCTTACTTACATTGGTTCAGAAGAAGAGCCTCCTCGGCGTGTGCATATTGTATGAAAGTAGAGACACCAGAGCACACGTTTTTAACTGTGCTCGGTGGGATCTCCCATTAAAGCCCAACAGGGCAAGGAAGGGGGGGTGCCGACCGGAATGTCACTAGGTGAGTGTCTTCCCTATGGGGTTGGGATGTGCTTGGTGGAATATCCAGACTGTAGGGTCGATGATACTGTGGACCATGTCCTATATGTCTGTCCCCGGTACAAAGCTGAGTGTACCAGAGTTGTAAGGGAACTTGAGAGAGTTAACTCCTTCGTTGATCTGTGGGTCAACTGGAGGACTCACAGAGACTGGGTAATCATTGCTGGCTTCCTTGCCCTGCGCAGGACGACTGAAGGGATCTAGCAGATAGTAGAGTAGGAACCTGGGTGGCTGGGGTTCGCCTGGACAGTTGATTGGCCGATGTTAGGCGCTTTGGCAGCGAGCCACGGTTAGTCAGTTAAGAAGTGTCAATTGTTAAGCTGTCGGTGGAATGGCGACTGCACTGCCGATGGGCATGAAATGCCATGCAACCATGAGGTGTAACAGTTTGACGAGGGCATTTTAGAACGAGCAAACGACACTGTCGATGGGATGCGGCTGCACTGCCAAAGGGCATGGGACACCATGAAGCTGTAAGGTGTAGCAGCATCTCGATGGCGGTTTATTGTGGTGAATGTCACGTGGGACTCTGCGATGGAACTGAGTGGAAGTAGGTGATCACTCCGCCTCTCCCTGGTAGACCAGACCGAAGTCCGTAATTAACCTGTCAGGGGTTTATTTAAAGCGCAAGCTGAGTTCACTAAGGGAACTAGGACTAAATTTTGTTGTTGCGATCAACATGTTTGGTGGTATGTTGTGTTATTTTGCCTCGAATTATGAGACATTCACAACATTGGCTCATAACAAGTAGAACTACGGGCAGGGTTCGTGCTTCCGCGAGCTCGGTTAGCTAGTTCATAGTTGACGATGTAGGACATTCAAGATATCCAGATGAGGCCTACAGCGAAGGCAATAAACTGAGTTATTAAATCACTGATGCAAATGTCTACTGGGGCATTTGCATCGCTGGCATCCCAACGAGGCCAGGCTTATTACTATGAGATGTAAAAAGTCAGAGGGCGATAGACGACTCCCATTAAAGCCCAACAAGGTAAAGAACAGGGGGGGGGGGGTGGCAACTGGAATGTCACTAGGCAGGTGTCTTCCCCTACAGGGTTGAGATGTGCTCGGTGGGACTCCTGTTAAAGCTCAACAGGGCAAGGAATCGAGGGGTGTGGCGACCGAAACGTCACTAGGCGGGATGTGCTCGGTAGGATCACATCAGGGTATACAGATAAGACTGGTGTGGCTCACCCCAGATAACATCGTGGGGTACATGCTCCTAGGCAGGAGGGAATGGAACGCCGTGGAGAAAATGGTCGGCAGAATTCTGGGTATGAAGAAAGAGGGTACACTCGGGGAGGTGGCTCTACAAGGCTAGGAGCAGGACTTGATGAGGAATGCTTGCTTAAGGAAGTAACAGCCATGGGATGCTTGACAAAGCCGCAATCAAGGGGATTTTTATTTATTTATCTATTTATTTATTTTTATTATTATCTTGTTTTACAGGAGAAGTAAGGTGAGGTGCACTCACGTATATGTGGCGGAATGTTATAATATTAAAAAAAAAAGGGGTCAAAGCGTGGCGATGTGCAGGGCCAGGGAGGCAGTCTTTTTGCCTAGGGTGTTCAGGTCCGTCCACATTCAAGAGTGGAGGGGTCGGGACTCCCCGATCATGGCATAAAGAACCCTCAAGGAATGAGTGGGTTGCGAAGTGAAGGATGTGTGAAACGTACATCTGGAACTGTTAGATTAGGGACAGGATGTGTAACTCCTTAGTGGAAGGGCATAGCGGCTATCCGGAAGAGGAAGGAAAAGGGGGCTAGCTAGAATGGACAGAGACTGCTACTACTCTGAGGTGACTGTGTTTTGCTTAACAGCAAGGACAGGTTGTCTAGAAGTCAGTGCTTTTTTATTTTTATTACATTTTCACTGTCACTACTACAAGATCTACTACTACCATCACGAAAACCATAGGCAGTGTCACTATCAATATCAAAGTCTTAATCACTGTCTTCATTAGGTAAAATTTGTTTCAATTCTAAGTCTGACACAATTTGTTTGGCATTTAAATGTTTTTCAGTTGGACTGGACCAGCAATTACATTGTCACGACATAATGGACATTGTAATAAAAAAACTGAAACCAAGCACGAATTAACTAAATTTATACTTTGTACAAGCCTCTAAGAAAGAAACAGCACAACTGGGGTGCCAGTGAAACAGGACAGGGTGAAAAAATATTATATTACACCAGATGTACAAATGGTGTCGCTGGGTGGTGGATGACTGGTTGGTGGGCGCCACATATATGTCCTTGGCACTAAACGTGTTAAATCAAGTCAAAAGTTCATCAATGCAGGTTAATTTTCCTTCTTCCAAAAAATATGAAAGACAATCCTCTTCTCTGTCCTGAACCAGGAAAATGAGGTGCCAGCTGCTAGCCGGCTCTTCTTTTTAAGCTTTCAACTAAGCAATTTTGAATTTTCTTGGGTCAGATGTACATCTGAACCATAAAGTGGCGTATTGGTCAGATGTACATCTGAACCATAAAGTGGCGTATTGGTCAGATGTACATCTGAACCATAAAGTGGCGTAAAGTGGATGGCAAATTTGGAGTGACGATTGCTTTTTTGTTCTTCAAATTATAACTGAACACCAGTCAAACAAAAGTAGCAATCATTGGTGTGATTTCGTGGCTCTCGCCATACCAATGGAAATTCAAATCTGAACTCTTCTTGTTCACCCTTTAACAACCAACCAAGTCCTTTAACACAAGTGTAGCAAATGTAGTGGGGTGCCCAAGTTTTGTCTTGATCTCCTATTTACATTCCAAAATATGTGAGGTACACTTGTCGAGTGAAACATACTTATTATATTTTTTTTTTGCCTTTCCACCATTAACTCACCACAAATGTAACAAAAAGAATGCAGTCTCTTGAAAATGGAAAGTTTGTTTTATGACCTGAAAATATAATTTCCACCGACAAAATTGTGTTTTCATGGAGGACAGAAAAAACTCAATTTATGCATGCTATGATTGAAATAGCACTGACAGTAGTTGGACGGTGCATGAGTGGCATGGATAGCTGCCAATAAACATGTTACAATAAATATGTTGTTAAGTCTAGTCACAGCCTGTCGACTCCACACATTCACTGAGCAATGGAGGAGCACTCTACCACCATCTTGTCATCTTCAACCCAAACCCCCTCCCTCCTCTTCAGGCCACTCAACTGTTTAGCTATAAGAATGCATAGTACAAGCCAAAAATTTGAATATATTATGTTAATTTATTATAAAAAAAAAAACATTTTATGTCAATTTGACAAAAATCCTGATGTGATTGAAAAAATGAAGGTAAGTTCAGATTCAGTGCAAAAAGATACCTAGAAATCAATTATCAAAAGTTAAAAAAACATTCCACAACCCAAATTTTGCAGGTTTGTGTAATAGTCATTAACTGGACGCCAGCAGATAAAAGGTGATGATTAATCTGTTTCTGTAAGAGTAACACAAATTTACATATAAATCAATTTAAAAATATTTTTCAAATAAATTTAAAAAAATTTGGTCACCCTCTATACATATATATATATATATATATATATAATGATTACACATTTAACATGAGATAGAAATGTGGAATAAATTGAGAGATAAAAAATCTAATTTAGCCCAAATTTAGACATTTTCATTATAGGGAAAAAATGAATGACTGACTGACAATTTATTTTTCTGTATAAAAATTTATATATAAAAATATGAACACCATAGTTAAGCAGCTGTTAACATTATCTTTAATAATGCTTCCATGAATACCAAAACTATCTCTAATAAATACAGAAGCTTTTAAAGAAATGTAAATATTAGTTTAATATTTATAACAAAAGTTTGCTTTAAACATTTCAACATTTTTAAATATGTTTATTCAAAAATACTTTCAATATAAAACTATAAAATTAAATGAAATATTTTAATTAATACTAAATAAACAACACAACATAAGATAACAATATTTTTTTAAAACCTGAGTTGTTCATTTGTTCTATTACTTATTCATGGAATAAATTACAAAAGAACACATTCGCAAAATTTATTTATTCACTAACTGACAACTAATTACAGCCACTTTGGTTTAATTAATTTTCTTTTAATGAAAAGAAAAATGAATAAACAACATAAAGCAAATCTACCCTGTAATTCTGTGTAAGAAAAAATCAGTCTTATCTCAAAGTTTGTATGTCCATGGCATTTACTGGGATAACCATAACTGGCAAGGTAACATTACAATATTACTGCCAGTTACTACTACTTTATTTAAAAGGAAATATTTTCTAATTACAAGGTAGTCCACCAGGCTAGTCTAATGGTAAACTCATCATTGCAAATCACTTTTTTAGAGATTATTTTTGAAGTTAAAGTTCTGATGTTCAAATCCAAGAAACAGTTAGTTACTTATATACAGATTTGAATTTTAAACAATGGATACCAGTGTACTTCGGTGGTTGGGGTTTCAATTAACCACACATCTCAGGAATGGTTGGCCTGAATTTGTACAAGACTGCACCTCATTTACACGTCACACATATCATCTTCATCTCACTGGGTTAAGGGAGGGGGGGGGGTTGCTTATTGTTCACATGTTAAACAGATTGTAATGTACACATTTGGAATATATAAAAATTGCATGATAACAAACTTATAAAATATCAGATTTTTGTTCAACAACTTCAACATAATTTAACACGGTACAAAGAAATAAAAAGATCATATAAAACCAATCTACTATACGATACATAAATGAAATCAATCAATCATTTTAAAAATAATATTACTTTTTTGGAAAAAATAAATTGAAAATATTGGCTTTAATATCATAATAGACTTAAGATGAGGTAAGTTTCTGAAGTTAAGTTTAAATTTACAGACAGTTTCCTTATTTTTTCTGTGGGGTTTGACTGCCACTAACAAAGTTTAGGTTAGTCTCATATGTAAAATCTATAATCTATAAAATCAGCACTGTTAACCTCAGAAGAGAAAGTAATCAAAATATGCACGAAACCTTTTGGTGAAAAAAGTAATTTCAAGTGTTAACAAATCATTCATATTACTGTAGTAAACAGTTTAATTTTCAAATCAATATTATTAGATCAATAATTTTTACAGAATATTATTTTAGAATACTGAATGAAACAATTCTCAAATAAGCAGTTATCACAAATGAAACAGCAAGCTATTTTTTTGTTTCATGTGCTTTTATAAAATTATTTGGTCTGACAAATCCAATGCTACAAAGTACTGTAAAAAGCCTGGACTGCATTAGAGAGATCACCCAAGCGTTATAGTCAGTACTTCTCCCACCCATAACCATGCACTTCTTGATAATTTAAAAAAAAATTATAAAATTTCAAAACTGTGATCTTTACTACTTAAATTGCACATATTTTACATTTTAAGATTTAATTAACTTACTTACGTGGAACATGAATATTCATAAGATCAAAAAAATAAATAAAAAAATTTCCAAGTCTATTTCTCAAAAAGTAACAAAGCAGGAAATAAAAAATTAGATAACATTATTTTTTCTAATGTGATTCTGACAACTTAGCACTAGGTGCTTCATTGTTACGTTTATTATAAATATCTAATCCATAAAGATTAAGTGAAAACAGCATTGTAATTTACATACAAATAAATAACTAACTTAATACAATTATCTTGTCTAGGTCTACAAATATTTATACCCAGTAGAAAACAAACTTTTGAATTACAATATTCACAGCTGTTATTTTAAACAATTACTTTAAAGAAAATTAATTGCTCTTTGTTTATTAAAACAGCATTATACATACATGGGGCTTAAATATATTTATAGAATATATTTATTTAAATTAGTTATAATGCATAAGTAAACGTATTGATAAGATTCAATTTTTTAATCAAATATTCGATACTCCCTGATATCCTGTAAAACAGCAAAATTCAGTCTGATCTCTAATGTTATCCAGACATTTTTGATACAACAGATTTAGCATTTACTGTACTGTCTGTCTTTTTATCATTCTCGAGGTATTTACTATAATAGCTATTAAAGTCCTCTCTGAAAAATGTTTATGCAATAATTAAACAGTATACTAATAATAAACCCAACTTAAACAAAAAATTTTCTTAATCAGAACACACGCACATATACACTTTTTTTGAATATTCAAATAATTCATCAACATACTGACCACTGTGTTAATAAAATTTAATATTATATGAAATATAAACCAACAAAACACAGAAATTAGATAAGTAAAACGTATCTAACGTAATTGTGGCACATTAATTTCCAATAACTAGTTTTCACAGTTATCCATAATAAAAATACAATCTAATAATCGGCAATAATGACAAAGAACACAGAAAATATATGTTATAAGATTACATCATTCAAGTACAGGAGAATTTGCATACATTTCATAATAAATTTCAACATTTTTAAGA
Source organism: Lycorma delicatula (assembly GCF_047948215.1). Lineage (NCBI taxonomy): Eukaryota > Metazoa > Arthropoda > Insecta > Hemiptera > Fulgoridae > Lycorma > Lycorma delicatula. The sequence continues at coordinate 199,141,270 of NC_134457.1, read as the reverse complement.
CAGAAAGCAATTTTGACAAATTATAAAATAAATACGTTTTAATGTAGTTATAGAATTCAATATAAACTGAAGATCCCATGAAAATCAATTATTGGAAATTAAAATGGTAAGCCTAACTTATCCACTTACTGTATTTGGTGGTTTATATTTCATATAATATTAAATTTTATTAACTCAGTGGTCAATATGTTAATGAATTATCTGAATTTTCAATATATATCTACACTAATATTATAAAGAGGAAAGATTTGTTTGTTTGTATTGAATAGGCTCCGAAACTACTGGACCGATTTGAAAAATTCTTTTTCCATTAGAAGCTGACATTGTCCCTGATAAACATAGGCTACTACTTTTTACCGCGTTATTTAAGCAACATATTTTTATTTTTCTATCTTTGTAATTCAGTAACTAGCAACTGTCCGTCGTCGTCGTGTCTCTCTTGACGCTCGCGTCCCCACTACCGCCTGCCTCTGCTCCCTCGCCCCGCCCACACCCTGCTCGACTAGCTAGGCAGCAGCATGTGATCTAAGCGTCACTGCGGTGCGGGAGGGGAGTCAATGTCACAAAATAAAGTGCCGCCTGGCTCATTCGCATGGTCGGCTTCCTACGCAGTGGTTGTGTGCGATATCGAATATTTTTCCTTGAAAATATTTTGAATTTTTTATCATTTTTTAATCACCACTTCATATACAGGCTAATTCCTGTTCAACATGTAAGCAAATAATTTAGAATTAGTTGATGTAGTATTTAGTTTTTTTTATCATTTCAAAATGCCCAAAAGATTAAGATTTCAACTTTCTAGAAATAGTTTACAGGCTAGGGCAATAAAAATAATTTCAAGGGTATTTCATTTAAAGATGAAAAAATTCATAAAATTATTAACAAAAGATGAAATATTCGGCAAAGTGAAATGTTACATGGCAAGTGTGGAGTGGCAGAAGCGGGGTTTACCTCACTGTCATTTGCTGTTTTGGCTAGAAAGAAAAATCCAGCCAGACGAAATTGATAGTGTCATAGTTGCGGAACTGCCCAACCAACAAAACGACCCAATATTGTACGATATCGTGACTAAAAATATGGTGCACGGTCCATGCGGAGAGCATAACTTAACAGCACCATGTATGAAAAATGGTATCTGCACAAAAAGGTACCCTCGACGTTTTGTCAACGATACCCAAACCAGAGAGGACGGATATCCATTTTATCGTCGTCGTGACGCCGAAAATGGAGGCCAGAGTGCTACGCTAAATATCAGAGGAAGTACCTTCTATATAGATAATAGGTGGATTGTCCCTTTTTCTCCATTATTGTGTAGGATGTTTAACGCGCACATAAATATCGAGTACTGCCACTCAGTTCAAGCCATCAAATACATTTGTAAATATATCAATAAAGGATCTGACCAAGCTACTTTTAGCGTCAAAAACCCAAACGATGAAGTGGAAAACTATGTAAATGGCCGGTAGTACATAAGTACATCCGAAGCTGTTTGGCGAATTTTAGAATTTCCCATTCACAAGCGACATCCTACAGTCTTGCAGTTAGCCATCAACTTAGAAAACGGCCAAAGGGTGTATTTTACCCCAGAAACGACTGAACAAGTGGCCCAAAACCCTGAACAACTGCAACAAATATCTTATTTTTTTAAATCGGTACACCAACCGTGCGAAGCCGGGCCAGGCAGCTATATTCAATAAATTAAGTGATTCCAACGCGGATGAAGTCGCGGGTTTTTCAGCTATGTATCATATAGTCGTTAATTTTTGCGAATCAATTTTCACAATGAAGTACTATTTGTAACGAGTGAATAAATCCCACGCGGACGAAGTCACGGACCACGGCTAGTATATATATATATTTAAATTACAAGGAATATAATAAATAATTTTTCTTAAATTCAAGGATCAAGTCAGTTTAGTACCTCTGTACAGTCTTGAAACCAACTTATGCGTTTGTGTAAAAATTATATTTATAATGTACAACAGGCATTTAGTGTTTTTTTTTACTGATCAATAAGGTATTAAAATATTGATCATGTAAACATTATCCTTTCAAAAAATCTCTGTTTGCCATTAATGATAGCACTTACTAATGCCTGTCTTAACAGGGAAATGAGTGGTTAAGCTTTTTATCATAGTTATTAATACTACTATACTTCTAAATAAGCTTTTACTATTAAAATAAATTATTTAGGCATTATTTAGAAACTTATTTTTTTAGTGTGGAACTATGTGTGTCTTATTGATCACTCGGTGCAATGAAAAATGTATTCACAATAAAAATAGAACAAAATGAATACACTAGTTATCACAAGATAATCAAACTGAAAATATACCTGTATAGTATATTGCATAATTTGTCAACATTCTCTTCTCTTCCTAAAGTAGCAATTGTCTTTAATAATAATACTAGAAGCTGAGTAAACTCTTCATCCAATCGAGCGATATTTTGTGAAAAACTTTGATTTTGCTTGTTAAGTAATGAATTTTCAATTTCCTGAAAGAAATTACAATATACTTTTAAAATCTAAATTTTTCTTCATAAAAAGAAACTCACAATTTTTTTTTATACTAAAACAAACAAAAATTATATATTTAAATGATGGAGTAATATAATTTCATGCTCAAGTAACTTACTATTTATAGTACATTATAGGCAATAATGAAAGTGTATAAGATTAGGTGCAATGTACGTCAGATAACCGTTATGTTTTATTGGCAATTTGAATACAACTATCAGTACAAAACATTACTGGGTGCTTTATTTAAAGCATGAAGTGATAATGGGAAAATAAAAACTCAATTAACAAAATTTAAATGTGTACATAGTGAGCCAAATCATACAAACATTTTCCGTAAGCAGACCTTGTCAATTCTCCTTTTGCAGCCAAATGGATTTTAACAAAACTTTGAATGGTTATTCTTTAAACTTGGAAAGAATTTCACTGGAGATTAAAATCCATTAAATACAGTAACTGCTCTAAAAACATTGAAATGCTGAGATGACAAAGTAACTATCCTTAAAACACCCAGCAATGTCCTATTAATACACAAAAAGTTTAGCCATCAGTTTCTTATTTGCTTTTTTAACATGGGTTTTAAAATATAATTTACTAAGAAAAATAATAATTTAAAAACAATACTTATTTTAATTCTTTAATCTATCTGCTTGTTACACGTTCTTTATCAAATCAATTCTCACTTAATTTAAAATGAAACTCTACTCATATTTACAAGCTATGAAGGATATTTCTAAAGTAAAGGCAGCTGGGAAATTTCTCTCCTTAAGGTTGGCGAACTGAGTCATTCATGGCCAAGCTAGTAATGCACATACTGCATTGTTGTCTGTAAGTTGTCACATGCATTGCAGTATCTTTGATCAAGTGTGAGTTATTAAGTTATAAAATGAATACAAAAATTTATGTCACAGACTGTGAAGTATGTGGAGCCACATGTTTTTTACACCATCAAAACATTAAGCCGGCTGAAATTCATAGGCAGTTGGTTGCTGTGTACAGTGATAATGTAATGAATGAAAGAAACATTCAAAAATGGTGTGAAAGATTTAGAAGTAACAGAATTAATGTGTATGATGAAGAATGTTCATGAAGGCCCTCGATAATCACCAAGGACTTGTTAAAACGCGTCGATGATGAAAACAAAGAAGATCGTCGTTCAACAATTTCCGACCTGGCCCTTCTTTTTCCTGATATTTCAAAAGCTGTTAATGGTCGCATTGTTCATGACCATTTAGGAGGCTTCAGAAAGGTTTGTGCACATTGGGTGCTGCACATCTTAACGGAATGCCACAAAAATATCCGAATGGGATCTGCTTTGGAATTTTTTTATGTACTACACAGAAAAAGGGGATGAGTTCCTTAATTCAATTGTTATCAGCGATGAAACTGGATTTTGTATTGCACGTCAGAGAGAAAACAGCAGTCAAGTGAATGGCGTCATCCTCAATCACCAACCAGACCAACAAAGGTAAATTGGACGCAAATTGATGGCCACAATCTTTTGGGATCGATTTGGCATACTGCTGATTGATTTCACGCTATGTGAAATGACTATAAATGCAGAAGCCAAATGCGAAATTCTACGTAAGTTACAACACGCCATTTAAAATTGGCAATATGAGCGGATGACCGATGGCGTCGTCCTGCTGCATGATAATGCACTCACACATGTTGCAGGTCCAACATGTGATTTACTGACATTTGGATGGGAAATCACATGTTGCGGTTCCAACGTGTGATTTGCTGACATTTGGATGGGAAATTTATGATCACCCACCATATAGTTCAGACTTAGCTCCTTCTGATTACCATTTGTTTGCGAAATTGAAACAATTTTTTTAAAAGAATATTTGAGTGATAAGCAATTCACAGGTGATGATGATTAAAAATGCTGTTAATCAGTGGGTAAATGTACTGGCAGCAGAAGAATACGATGAGGGTATATTGAAGCTGATGTATCACTATGATAAATATCTTAATTCATGTGCAATTATATAGAGAAGTAGTATAAGGTATGTAGTTTAAAAACAATAAAAGATATTTCAGTTTTCAGAATAAATATTTTTTACAATGAAACAGTCTTTACTTTGGAGATCTAAAATTTTAGAAGAAAATAAATTAAAACATAATATAATGTAAAATATTTATTTCTAATTATACTTTAACTGCAATAAACAACTTGAAAAATATGAACCACTGGACTGATCTAGCCTATACATGGTCATAACAGTATCCTTTAAAGAAAATGTAGCAAATAATTAAAAAAGGCTGAGTATTAACTCAGTAATTTTATTAAGATAATGAAATGATGGTAAAATACCCAACTAAAAACTGTGATATATGCATATAGATTGGTGATGGGGCTAGTACTTATCTATAAACTAGGATTCATAAAAAAAAGAATCAATTTTTGATTTACATTTTTTAACTAAAATTTGTTGATAGAAAAGAATGGTAAAAAAGATGATTCATTTACTTTTTTTATAAAGGAATTAAAACAACTCGCTAACTGAATAGAACTGAACTACCAGAACATCTTTTCTAAGTTATTCTGCACATTCTTTTAAATTGTAATAACACTGTCAGAATTTCTGTCCATTCTGAAGCATTTAGGAAACTCCCTTTAGTATGCAATTGAACAGAATATTTGACGAGTTCTGTTTGGTTATTGTTTTCCTCAAATATGAGTTTGTAAATTTTATAATGTGCTATGAGTAAAATTTGCAAGTTGTGGTAATCTTTGTATATGATCCTGCTTCTAAGAAATAATTTGGTTGATTTTATTGTATGTAAATACTTGAATGTGAAAATACATAATGCTGGAATACCAGACAAAATCACCAACACTTTCAGAAAAGAGGCTTGCTCAAGATTGCATACAAATTAATAAAACAACACAGTAACAATAAATATTACAACCTACAGTAATCCTGCAATGACATCACTAAATACTACTTTACACAGAATGCATATTTACCTACAGAAGCAAAGAATATACAATCAACCTTTGAAAATCACATCATAGTAATAGGCAACAATTACAAAGAGATTAATCATACTATGTTCATTTTACATATAGCGTGTAAAAGCTGTAATCTCAAAACAATTCAATTTTATGAAACCTGTGAAATCACTAAATGTGGAAAAATAAAATAAATTTACACACAAAATAGTTTTCATCAAGTTTTAGATATGTACATCAATCAATGAAGGTTTTTGATTCAGTTCTTCATCTCTATCTTCTGAGTGATTATCCTTTTAATTTCAAATTCAATTCAATTGTCTCTTATATTTGAGAACCATAATGGCAACAATTTCCATTTTGAATTATCTATATTTTATTCAAATTTCTAATCCTTGTTTTATCTAACTGTTTTTACTATTGCTTGTAAATGTTTTATTAATTGACAAAATTTGCATGTTTTAATGTATCATCCATCTGCTTTGTTCTTTTTACAATATTCTATCATTTAACAACTTACTATAACAGTATTCTTAATAATTTTATTTTGAATCCTAACATCTATATTTGGTACTAATATAGCTCTTATTGGAATGAAAGCACTCCTAGCTGGCAGCAATTTCTTCTGATACCTTCTTAATTTTTTATACATTTTCTGATTGTACTAACTAGATAATAAAATGTAGCTGCATGTAGTATTTTATACTCTTTTAATATTTAATATAAAATTAATTTCCTTTCTATCATGTCTAAATTGTAAATGTGTATTTTATAAAATAAAAGAACTACCAAGTTTAACAACTGTAAATAATAGAGTAACAAAGAGACAATAAATATTTCATACTTTAATTAATATTATACAATAAAAACAGAATATAATGCCTTATTATAAAAGAAAATCTAAAAGAAGATAATAATTTTGCATGCTGTTTAAGATTAGGTTTGTAAAAGAGTAATACAGTGACCAATGATTTCACGAGGATTTTAAAAGTAGGAATAGTTTCAATGAAAATATTTATATGGTTTAAATTAAGAAGACAAAAATTTACAAAGTTGCATTTGAGACGTCAAAGAAATTTTAATGTTTAATTAAAATAAATCTAACAAAAAACTTGATGACTACAGTAATTCGTAACTTACACCTAAACTGTTTGTACCCAAGTAATTTTGTCTTCAACCCAACAATTCAATTGTTAGTCTGTTATTAAATACTTGGACAGAATTTTAACAAGGAAGTTGAAATGGTACATAAAATAAAGCAGACCTTTGTGCCTTCAGAACCAGGGATCAGCTGATTCAGAAGCCAAACCACCTGGTGATCACTACAACAAGTCATCCTTCTGTACTGTTGATCAGCAAGAGGGAGTGTTTCATTTTTCCCTAACATTAGCGACACTCACTTTCACTAGATCCCAAACCTCAAATAAGTTTTTTCAACAGCTTCCTTTGATGTAATTTTTCCTTTCAAAGATTATGTAATACGTCTTCATCTCTTCTAATTATGTCTCCACCTTTTCTAAATTACCTACTTCTTCTATTCATTCCAGTTACATCTTATTATTTTATTATTATTATGAACAAAACCAAGAATGTATCTCTAAATTTTATTTTTAAAGTTCAAGTTCCTTTTTTGCAGTGACTAATGGTCTCTTATATTTGAGAACCATAAAGAAATGACTGAATCAGATACATACATTATGATACTTATATTGCTTAGAAACACTATACTTCAGTGCAATCATTTTAGAGGGGAACAACTTTTAAATGGTTGAACTTAATTTAAATAAACAATTTTACTTTTTTCTTTCAAAGGTACATAAAGTCAGTGATATCTTCAAAATAATACTCTCCTCAACCTCCACATCAATACATTCTTTTTTAACTTTAATTTACTTTTATTAAATATTAAATCCATTTTTTCTAACTATTTAATTAAAATTTTCTATCAATCTTTGAAACCCTTTCTTTTTGTTTACAATGATTGTTTCACATTAGTGAACTTATCACATCATTGTTACATTATCTCCAATTGCCTATATATCTGCAAAGGGTATAAGTAAAAAAATATTAAAAGTTACACTTATCATTGAAGTCTTTTGAACATATGGGCACTGGAAGGACCTCCTAAAACATATCACATTCTTCCTAATCTGATAAGCATCTCATATTGATCTTTTTTTGAAAATTCATGTAAGAATTCTTGGTTAGATCCAAAGAAAAAGCTGTTTCCTCCAAACTGATCTACGTGCCAATGACATAGTAATCTAAGCAAGCCTCCACTACTGCACCGTGGATCCAATGGGCATTCTAACCCAATCTCATAGAATATCACCAGTCAAAAAGGGATCAAAAATGAGAGAGAGCAGAAAGAAGAGAACACAGAATAAGAAACCATCTAGACAAGTCCTTTAAAATCATCTTCCTTGCCCAGAACTGTAGAAATTCCAACAGAGCTATAAACTGCTCAACTGGATCCTAGAAGGTACTACTGACTTACTTTATACAGATTATAAACTGCTATTGAAAGAATTAACTACATTCAGTTACCCAGTAACTTACATAAAAAGTATATATTAGAAACAATCATATTATCATTATAAAGAACTATCAAATTTATATGTTAATAAGTTCCATTACACAAAAAAGCAATACTTTTATTTATCTAAAATCAACAATGGAAAAACAAAAAAAACAACATGTCAGTAGTATTTTATTTCAAATTGTTACTTCCTGAACTCAAAAATATAAGCTTCAAAAAAAAAAATGGAAAATTGGGTTAGAACACCAAATGAAAATGAGGTGTGTTTGAAATGGGGAGAAATTAAGTATTAAGAAAAATGTAATGAATAAATTATTTTAGTTATTAAGTTTAGTATGATAAATTGTTTAATGGAAAATGTATTATGTATTGGCAGTTAGGTTTTTCCAGGCTGCATATAGATGCTTAAGCATCTTTGCAGGGTTCAGTATGTAGTTACATAATGTTTTATGTAATTATATATTGTATCTTATTCTCTAAATTGCTAATGATAAAAAAATAAATAACTCATTTTCAGTTCTTATTTTTTGTTTACAGCCTGTAACAGAAACTACTTAGATATATTTATCATCCATTTCTTTATGTCTACATGTTTCAAAGTCCATAAGTCTTATTCTTTATCAGTCTATCACATTCATCATTAAATAAAAATCAATACAAAAGTATCAAAAAAAATTGTTAGTATCATATACAAATTATTCACTCATATAGTTTTCTTACTAATAAATTGAATTATGGACTTATTTATTTAATAAGTTTATTGTTCTTCAACACTTTACATCCTAAAAAAACACTTTTTTCAAAATCGTATAATTGTTTTTTCTTTTATAACAGCCTAAAATTTTAAAAATTGACAGAATACACAGTTCTAGTTGATTAAAATTAACATTACATACTATGCCAAAAACAGAAATACCTCAGTGATTTTTATAGTATAATTTATTATTCTATTTGTTTACTGGTGACAGTTACTTTCCAGTCTACTAGTCAAGTTCCCAACCAACACACTTCTAAAATCAGAGCAAATGTGTAACCTATTCTTCTCTTATTCTTTGGAAGTTCATATAAATGCATTTTTATTTATTTACCTTTTCTACTTCTCAAGCTACCTAAGAGACCTACAATCACTTTTATGAATTTTACTCCAGTCAATATCAACACTTTATTGCAGAGTAATGTTTCCTCTTTCACTGCCTTATCCTGAAAATTTGTTGTGCCTTAAAATAGTAATTTTCAATACGTTGAAAACAATTTATCTATTTGATTCATAATTAAGCCTTTCTTTCTCTTTCATAATACAGGGTGATTTTCCAGGATATGCAGATACTTTGACAACTCATTCTACATGTAAAAATAAAGAAAAAAGTACATATAAACTTAGGTCTGAAAATGCTTCGTTAACGAGTTACGCCTGGTGAAAAATTTTGCTCAGGTTTCAACTCCTCCAGTGAAATAAAGCCATACAGAAATTCTTGGGATGCAAAAATGTAAGCTAATTTGATGGTTTCAAATGAAATTCGATTTGACAAATTGAAAAAAATGAGTACGATAACTATAACTTCAGTAGGTTTTTAGAAAACAGATGAAAAATGCAAAAAACGGGAGTTGAAAAATGCACTCTTTTACATTTGACTTGTGATAACTTTGTAGAATTGCTAATAAACCGAAAAAACTCTTTAATAAAACTTGTAGGAAATTTAACCCTAAACAGAATAGTTATAAAGTAAACAGAAAGCGAATAACAGTTAAATACAATGTACTTTTATTTAGAGCAATAAAAAGCTAAATTTAACTGGAAAATGATTTTTAATGTAAAAAACTAATAAGATTTACAATAAACTTTTAAAATGTTTCCATTTACTTAATACACTTTGCTGCATGTTTGTGAATTGCTTGTGTTGCTCTTTTTTGTTCATCGTGGATCTTTAACAGTACAAAAGCATTAAAGCAAGTAACTACTCTTGGGTTATTACAACGTAAAAAAGTGTGTTTTTCAACTCTCCTTTTTGAGTTTTTCACTGGTTTTCTAAAAACATACTAAAGTTACAGTTCTTAGACTCATCTTTTACAATCTGTCAAATTGAATTTCATATGAAACCATCAAATTAGCTTACATTTTTGTGTCCCAAGAATTTCTGTATGGCTTCATTTCAATGTAAAGAAGATGAAATCAGTTGAAATTTTTCACCAGTTGTAACTCTTTAATGAAGCATTTCTGGAACTGTGTTTATATGTACTCTTTTCTTTATTTTTACATGTAGAATGAGTTGCCAAAGTACCTGCATATCCTGGTAAATAACCCTATATGACAAACACTATCAATTTTATTGCATTAGATAATCATATGGGGAGGAGAACCTGTTCTATATTACTCCAAACATTCATTTTATTTATGTCCACTCTCTGTCTCATATTCTCTTTACCATGATCCAGTATTTTGTTCTTTAGGTAACCTAATTATTGGTTTTCCCAGGTTTCATTCACATTAATTTTACATCTTTCCTTTTGTTCACAAAGCATAAACACTTTTCATTAAACCAAACTTCAAGGGATATTTTTCATTCATCTCATCTTTCCTAGAGCTTTTTTAAACTCTTTCCACTTGGAACTAGGATGCTTTGCTACTTATGTCTTTCTTTTTTCCAATAATCTTCTACTAATTTATCTTCTCCAACTTGTCTTAAAACTTCTTCATTTTGAATTATTTCAATTTTATTTCAGTATTCTATTAAGCTTATTTTCAATATTCTCCTGAAAAGGGAAATTTTTAAAGCCTGTATTATTTGTTTTTCTGATTTTCTCATTGTTCATATTTCTCAATCATAAAAAAATATTAAACTATATTCTATATTCATAAACTATATTCTACAAAAATAATTTAAGAATCACTCCTTACTTCCCAAATCTATTTATTTTTTTGTAATTCGACTACCTTAATAATAAAATTTCTAACGTTTGGAAAATCATGTTCTACCTTAATTAATTGCTAGTACTATTTTTTCAGTAAACAAAAATGATTTGATTTCACAACTTAATATTACATAAACATTCAAATTGCAAAACAAATTTATATAATATACTAGAAAAAGTATAATAAAAATTATCAAAATAATGATGGTGAGTCATTGGTCACTGAGAACGGTAATAATAAAATGCTGAAACTAATAATAAAAATTAATTAAAAAAAACAAAAAAAAACAGAAGAAACATATCAATTTTCACCTCATACTCAAAATCTGACACATCTTCAGAATCAGGGCTTATCATAGAAGTAAGCTCAGCATCCATGAAGTACTTTCGCATGCGCTATTTGGCAGCATGGGGAAATAGAAGTTAACATAAATGTAAATATAATAGAATAATTAAGCACAATACAATAAAACTGTAAATATCTCAATAAAATTGACTAAAAATACAATTTTACAAGTACATATACTTATTTGTTGTTTAAACTTCACCACTACTGATTGCCATTAAATCCCAATAAGTCAATCACTTAATAAAAGGATATTGGATCAGAACTACTCAAGCTCCCAGAATTCTAAGAACTGGTTCGTTAAATGTGGGACTAAGAGCTTTTTCATTTTTATTTTTGAGAACTGAAATCTATTATTTTAATCAATCTTGTAGATGAGGATTGTACACATTCTTATTTCATATTCATTTTTCTTTAAAGATGTATTTCCTGAGACAATCTTGAAGTAGTGCATGAGGTTTAAAAGTTAAATAACTAAGTCAAGACCCATAAGAGTATAACAGAATAAATGTAATGTTCTAATAACACATTTACAGAATATACTACACAACATTTTAATTAAAATCAAGTAAAATACTGCTAGGAGTGAGTTATAAATATATATGTGAGAGAGTAAAAATTTGTGAAGGATATAATTAAACAATGCAGAAAACCTTTTTTTCATCTTTTGATGAGTGAAATGAAAAAAAAATTCTGTGGTTAATGAACATTTAACATTTGGAACAATGCAACTTTTTTTTTGAAAACAAAAATATGAAGCACAAAAACTTTTGAAGACCAACATTTTATTAATGATAAATTATTTACATTAATAATAATATTTATTTACATTATAACAAATGTTTTTATAAATAAATGGTTCAAAATGGTTACTTATATCAAAATCATAAAAATAAACAATCTAAATTATCTAAGTATAAATATAAATACCCCCCTCCCATATATATATATATATGTATAAACTTTTTGATCATAATTTTTTATAGTATGGAGTACATATATTTTCTACTTTTTACTAAAAACACATACAAAATTTTAACAATTGTCTTACCATAGATTTGCCATACAAATTTCCTACATGTTTTGCTGCATCATTGTATCAGCATTATCAGGGAATGAAAATATCCACAATTTTGTTTTGTCAGTCTTGCATACAAAAACACATAACATCACACCACAATATTGCATATTTAAGCATATATTTTTTTTTAGTTCAGGCCTAGACTTAGACCAGATAACACAGAAATTTGCTTGCATGCTTTTGTAAATATATATGAGGGCTATTCAGAAATTAACTTCTGGTCGATGGTATTAAGCGAAGGAATGGGATAGCAATTCTATCTTTCCAAAGTTGAATACCACAGTACAGTGTGGTTCAAGTAGTATTATTGGAAACATTGCTTGCTTGTTTGTTCCTCTAACTCTCGTTCAAAATGGCTGCTGTCGTAGAAAATCCTGCTGACTGTGAATGCATCCCATCATCTGTTTTCTTCATGCAAAAAACTTGTCATCTGCTGAAAGTTATTGTGAACTTTGTACAGTATCTGGAGAGACTTTGTGCAGTACCATGAGTGACAGTGCAGTGAGAAAATGGTGCCGAATGTTTCAAAAAGGTTGAACAAATATTCATGGCAATGAAAAAGAAGTGGTCGACCCTCAATTGTCACAGATGAACTTGTTGTTAAGTGTTGATGCGAAAATTAAAGAAAATCATTGATTCACAATAACAAAATTATCCAAACTTTAAAGAGGATGGGGTTAGCACTAACTTTCCTTCACCGTTCCCATAATGAGAAGGATAAATTCCTTGACAAAAAAAAGGGAATTTTGACTCATGGGTCAAATCTGTTAATGTGGAAACAAAAGCTTAATTAACGCAGTAGAGGATCACCAGTTCTTCTTGAAAACCCGTAAAGGCCTGTCAAACACTTTCTTCAAAAAAGCTGATTGCATCGCTTTTTTGAGACCATAAACATGTGATCTGGGTTGATTTTCTGGAAAAGGCGTGACAATTAATGCTGAAACTTACTGCAAAATGTTGAAGAAATTGAGAAGAGCCACACAAAAGAAGCAATGCAGCATGCTGAGTTGAAACATCGTTTTTCTTCTTGAAAATGCCTGTCTGCGCATACTGCAGTACACATTCAACACCAAATTGATAGTTTCAAACGGGAGTTGTTTAACCATCCTCCATACACCCCTACCCTATTTGACTCCCAGTGATTGTCACCTTCATCCAAAAATGAAGAAATGGTTAGTGAAGAAACATTTTGAAAATGACGAGGAGTTGAAAAATAGTGTTACAAAATTAATTAACAAGTGGCAGAGATTTTTGACAAACCTGTTTACAGATATCACAAGTGTCTTAATTTGGATGGCAATTATGTAGAAAAGTAGCTAAAAGACGCATATAATAAATTGTTTTTTTATTGATTGGTGCTTTTTTTAACAACAAATTAGATGTTACTTTCCAAACAGCCTCTGTAGTTTAATATATAATGCTGCGATGTAATGTTATGCATTTTTTATATGTAAGGCTAACAAAATGTAATTGTGGGTTATTTTTAAAATAAATAAATGTATATATAGTAGCATACAAATTAATCTGAACACAATAAAAAGTAACTATTTAGAAAAAAAAAGTTATAACTGTACAATTATTTGTCATTAGTTATGTGTAGTACAAGTGTACTACACATTTTTTTTAATTTCTTCATCATCAAACCATATCAATATTATTCCTTCAATGAGGTCAATTTTTGTGGTAAAATTCATTTTTGAATCGTTTTTTGACTATTGCCCAAAGATATCAAATTGGGTTTAAGTCTGGCAAATTGCTTCTTGACCATGGGAGGAGCGACTTTAATGTTTCGTTCTTTAAGAAATATTTACACTTTTTTGGCAATATGACATGACGTCAAATCATGTTATAACACTCCGTTGCCTTGTGGGAATTTGTTTTTAAGTTGTACAATCCTTTCCTTCAGAACTTTGATACATCCAACAATTTTCAACAAACCATCTACTAGAAGTAATAAACAAGGGCGCTCGAATATGAAACAACCCCAACCATTTTTTTTTTGGGGCAGTAAAATTAAACAAAAAATCAGTAATTCTAAGTAATCTGTTTTTAAAACTTACACCATATTCAGTGAATTCTCTAATAATAGGATTGAGAAAAGAGTTTATACCAAGATTTTCAATTTTTTTCAATAAATACTAACAGCTCAAAAAAAATCCTGTTTTTTGCAGGATTTCTAGAATTCGGTCTAAATTTATTATAAGCTGTATTTTAATATTCAAGTTTTTAATTTATTAAATGATTTCAAAATCTGTTAATTATTTTTACTGAACGATACATATTTTTTTATATTTTAAAGGAATGAGTGCATGATATTGATAAAAAACCATATATTAATATATATTTTAAAATCCTCTATTCAAGCCTAATTACTATACACACTATAACAATTTTTATTTTTTTCAGTATAGAAATAAAGCAAATTATTTCTGCTAATTTAGTTTTTGCAATTTAGAGGCATATTTTAAACACCACTTTACTTGACTTCTGCTCTATTATTCTAGGTCTCTGTCTTTCTTTGCATTTATTTTACACAGAATGGTAGGTTTAATTTTTACTACTTACTAGAAAAATAACTATTTAAAGAGTTCTAAATAAAAGTTTAATGAAGAGACCTCTCTGCTTTGCTTTTTACCCTTAGATACTGTTCTATGCTCTTCCCTCTGAATTTAAAAAAAATTGACAATTCAATCCTCTCCAATAAAAAAGGCTGGAGCACTAGTTTGTTGTTAAGTGCTCACATTTTTATTTTAGCTGCTACTGGTGAAGAGCAAACCACGTGGTGCACCATGTGGCTGCACGCAGCCAAAACTTTCTTCTCTCTTTTTATTGAAGTGTTTCATAAAATATCACAACTCAAGAAACAATTAAATTTTACAGGCTAGAAGCAGTCAATTAATTTACTGATTATTTAATTTAATTTCTAAGTGGTAGATTATTTTTATTTATTTATTATTTCATGTTTACTATATGAATTAGAATTTATTAAGTAATTATTATTTATTTATAATTTATTATTAAATTTAAATCAAAGATTAACAATTCTTATTAATATTTAAATTAATTAATATTCATACTTATTAATAAAAGAAAGGGATTAATAGTTAATATTTATCAGAAAAAAAAGGATTCTTTATTCAATGAACTATTTAACTTTTAATATACATTACAATGGACTGAGGGAAAGAAGGACCTGGAGCCCAGGGAGCAGGAGAGTCAGCTGCATGGAGCTGCCCTGTGCACCACATGGTCTGCTCTGCGCAAATAGCAGCAGAGTAAGGAGCAGATACTGGCCAGGCAACTACACATATAATTCATAATGTACATAGTAAAATCTCACTTCGGTCTTTCATCGGGGATCCTGGATTAGAATTCTGATCAGCGTTGGCATTTTTCATATGTTAAAAAAATTCCACTTCCGTATTTCCACATATAATCTTCTGTGTAAACTTTTGTGGTGGAATAATTTCATCAAGCAAAAAAAAAAAAGTACAATTATGTTTACATCCACAAAAAAGTTTAGGTTAATAATCTGATATTGCATCAATTAATTCCTAGCAGAATAAACCCAAACCTGCAAACACACTTGTGTATAACTCAAGAATAACATGATTTATAATAGTCAAAATTACAATTTTTATTCTAAAGCATGGTATTAAATTATTTAAAAAAAAATATTTTTACTGACAACAAAAGTGAATGTTATACACATTTACTAAATAGAAGCAAAAGCAGTGCTCATGAGAAATAAATTAACATAAATATTCATATTTACCTGTATAAAGTCACAGAATTCCAGGCATACTGACATCAACCTTCGAATTGTTCTCATTAAGACTGGATTCATAAACATGCAATCTTTAAGACAGCAACTTAGATATGACCAGTGTTCATTCAAAACATCATCAATATTATTCACCTGAAGCAAAGTTTAAGACTAATACAAAAATCATATAATATAAATATGAAGTAAATTTTTTAAATACTGGGCAATGTTTCTTTGTAATACCTACTTCATCTCCCGGTTAATCTATTTACTACTAATGTAAATGTGGCTGCATTCACCCAAGAGGCAGAAAAAACAAGTTTTGGTCAGATTTATTTTTATATCTTCCACTTATTAACTTTATAAAATACATATTAATTTCTACAATTTTTTTTTAATACACATTTTATCAAAAGACAATTTTAAAGCAAATGTAGTTGAAGTAACTATGTAAACCTGTAAAAATTATGTGTTTCATATAGTTTAGTGAATAGAAATATTTTCCAATTATATCATTTTTCGTTCACTAATTTTTTTTTATTGTAAGTCTTATATATATTTTCATGATCATGTCTGAAAAAAGTTGATAATTCTTGACAGTTCATACTGTTTCAATAGTGTAATAAATAAACTTATTTAACAGTACTTCATTTGCTTGATTTAATGTTTACAATGGATGGGAAAACTCTTTATTCAGAGCGTTTGTTTGCGACAGGAATTTTTTTAAAAATTCTACTTTATTCTGAAAAAAAAAGATTTGTGTGTGAAAGAAGTTGATTCTTCTATTATTATGCTACACAGTATTCAATTTTGAATATATTGAGCATCTAATACAAAATACTTCCATGGCATATCAAGAGATACTTTTAAAAAAAATAATCCTTTTATAAGCCTACAAAATTTCCTTCTATCTGCTAATCAGTATTACAATATATTTCAATGTCCAATAGTATATAGACAGATATCTACACTACTTTTCATGGTCACAGAATTTTATTTATTTTGTAATCTTATCTCAATTAAATAATCTTTCTAAAGTTTCTAGTAATCTTTTGCAACTCATTTTATAAAAAAAAACTGTATATAAGAAAACCTATCAAAGAACATCTAATACTTCTGACATAATAACTATACGATCGTACTTAATTATAACTACAATCTAATTATAATTTACAGTTATATAATTCATGTTAAAGAGGTGCCTTTCTTGATGCCGTACCAATATTTTGATTGTAATGATTAGTAATATTCTAAATTTGCTTCAATCACATATGTGGTACCATCTATTAAATAACGCAACCTCCTTCTAAAGCTATCAATCTGCAATTTAATTATTATTTCATGGTTCTAATGAATGGTAAGATATGTTGACAAAACAATCCAAACCAGAATATGTTTTTCATAAAGATTAATGAAAAAATGATCAAAGTTACAGTAACAATGGATAAAATGGAAGGAAAATAAAAATAAATATGTAATTATAAAATAATTAATAATTATTTCAAACTAAAGGCTTCACCCTCAAGATGGATGTGACATAAATTGCTAACAATCCTTAACCAAGAGAATTTAGAAATCTCCTTAGATTAAAATTATATTATCTTAACTATATTGTACAAATCTTGCCATACATTTAATTATGTAATTTTATGTGGCTAATGAATTGTACCGATGGCCAGTTCTATAAATAGACCAAGGACTAAAAATGAGTTAAAAGAAAATAATCTACTTTGTTTTGAGATCTTATTAATTGTCCAGACTGAATCTCATTAATTTCTGAACCAAAATAGGCTAATTATGATAATCAAATAAAAACATTGAAAGTATCATTTAATTCTTTAACATATAATGAATCAGTGTTTTTTTCAGAAGATTTTGATTTAACATTAAGAGTGAATCTGAAGCAATAGCTAAAAGTACAAATTAGTCTGGACAAAGACAGAAAATCTTAGGTAAAATCCATGAATTATATAGAAACAAACAAGAATTAAATCCTTCTACGTTTTTCAATATCATACTCAAGTGAAGGAATGAATTTAATCAAGATAAAATTGTTATTTGACCAGAATGATAAATCTTATAAGAACCAAAGAAGACCATGCCACCACAAATAAAAATTTTGAAGTCGCTTAGAGAACAACTATGAGATAATATCTGCAGCATTGTCAGATGAATTGATATGATGCCGTTTGGCATTAGAGATAGATGCTGAATCCCTGATACTCTATTAGCAACAAATACTTTCTACTTAAAACAATTCACCATGAGTCTAGTGTAATGCAATCATGGAGTCTAGAGTAATAATGAATTCCATGAACTGCAGTATTTAAAGATTCAATCACTTTGTGAGTCAAACGAGCTAAAAGAAAACAAGCACATAACTCAAGCCTTGGTAGAGAAATTTGTTTCAATATGTTACAATTCTTTGAACACAGTACACTGGATGAAAGTTTTCTAATACAATAAATGATTCTGACATAAATACAACTAGCATAACCTATGAGTGATGCATCATTAGCAAACTCATGAATTTGAAAAAAATTAGCACCACTGTTCTGCTTAATTGATCTATTAATAGTATGTTATTAACTACGCTGAATTGAATGTATAGATCTTGCCAATTGTCAATGTGAAAGTAAATATCACCCCCAAAAAAATGTCATAATGTCAAATGTAAAATGTCATCCCAATTAAATTTAATTTGTAAATCACTAATGTAGTGGAAAACCATATTGCTTCAATAAATAAGTTCTATCTAATTTTAATTTTTTAAATATATTTAGATTGTCACACCCTGATATAAAATTAACATAAAAATTGTTTAGTACAGCTTGGCAAGCAGCAGGAAATTGATCCTTATTATCCTCAGCAATTAGATTAAGATACTTGATGGCCAAAAAGGAGGCACTAGCTGTACCATACATTAGAGTTATTAATGTATAAAGTTTTAGTTGTTGGTCAGGGAAGTCCCACCATAAAATTCTTTGTAGATTGCAATCTTCAAGCGTGACTGCACATTTCACTACACATTTGACCGTACATTTCTGTATGTCAGCAGTAATATTAAAGTTATATGTCCTAAATCTAAGTATTATTGGAAAAAGATCTTTTTGAACAGTAGAACCAACTATTAGTTGATAGTATATCATTAAGTTTAATTGTTAGGCTTAATTCCATACACATAGCATGATGTGGTACGTAAAATACATTTGAATCCAAAGTTCAAAAATCATATGAACTAATTTAAGATATATTGCATAATTTTATGTATTCATGAACAAAGTTTTTTTTAAAGAAATTAATTTTACAAACAAGATTTTCCTGTGACTGTCTTCTATATGAATTAAGTCCTTCAATTTCCCAAAATTTTTCCATGAGGGATGAGAAATTAAGATTGTAATTTTGAATAAGAAATGTTGAAATTTCCTAATTAATAAAGCCAATTTAATAAGCCTAACCTGGTTTCCTGAATGACCAGATATTAAATACTGCGAATGAATTTATTTGGTTTGATAAGTGTAAGACAAAATTTAGCACCAAGAAGAGTATTAATTTTAGATGAAATGTTAAGTTTGGATCAGCCCAAAATAAATCTTCAGGCAAATTCAAATGTATATCAAAAGACTTTGATGGTAGATCATCAGTTAAATCTGGCAATACAGTATATTGAAACCTGACCCTGAAATCTTCAGAGCAGGAGTTCAACTTGAGCTTGACACAATATTTGGACTGCAAAAAATTATTAATGCCTGCAATTGGAAGATTATTCTTTGTGAGATCAAGTCCTAATTTGTGTGGCAAATTTAACTGTGCAAAAAACTTGCCCAACTATCGGAATCTAGGAGTACTCTGTAACTAATATTATTGCCATACTTATAAATAAATTTACATAAAACAGTAAACAAGAAAATGTATCTGCTTCTCTGTAGTTTAAAGGCACAATGTATATTTGAACCATTCTTTGGATTAAATGCTTCAGGGATTAGTGAATGATGTCCTTATGTACATATTTTACACACATGTTTATTGTGACAATCCTTAACAAAATGTTCAGGATGTAAACAGTTTAGACAACACATTTGTTTTTTGTCAAAAATAGCTTTCGTTCATTGATATTTAATTCGAAACATTTCTTATATATATAAATAATGATTTGATTTATATAAGTGACAGAAAATATGCTTTGAATTTCATGATAATTCAATAGCTTATTTTTATGTCTTATCTGAATACCGATGTGAATGGTTTTGATTACCTTTTGATATTGCACTGAACTTATGTGAATTGCTAGTTGATAAATAAGGTGTGGTTAAGGTCTGCTTTAGAGGTCACATTCTCCAATAATTGTCCTCTAGTTCAAAAAAATTAGCTAATTTCTGAAAATCAGGAAATTGCATGATAGACAGTTTTTCTTCCTTAATTTTGCTGTAACAGGGTCTAGCTTAGAAATTAAAAAACTGGTGACAATAATCTCAAAGACATTAACTGTTAAATTCATGGTTTTAAGTGAATTCATAATAGAACTGATTATGTTAATAAAATGAGAAATATTAGACAAGGATTCCCTTTCCAGAGAGTTAATCTTAAAAATTCTGAATGTGATTAATAGCTATATGTAATTTGTTATCGAATCTACTTTTAAGTATATCAATAACTACTAAATAATTGTTCACTTGTGAGAGATAAACTTTTATCATATCAAAAATGCTAACCCTGTAAGTGAAGAACACTAATAATGTAATTTTTGAATGTCTGACAAATCACTTCCTGAATGTACTAAAATATTAAACATGCTTAAGTAATATTGCTATTAGATTGATGGTAGATTTATGGACGGTAATTAAATTGGATTGACTGGTGCTACACACACATTTTGACTTGAGTCTGAATTAATTCAGCACTAAAAACATTATTACTTAATGCATTTAATTTGCATTCTAAATTGCATAAATTAACTTTGATTTGAATCCTGTTGTCTGAAACATTTTTGTTAAAATCTGATTCAGTTTGACACTGAATACTACCATATTTTCGAGCCAACTCCCTTAAACTTCTTAATTTAATTTTTAGAGAATGGGTATAATGGATTTATTGGTTAAAATTATTAACATACATTTGAATCCTTGTGAAAGATTTGATAACAGTATGTTTGACCTTTGAAGCGGGTGAAGTTGATTCTAAATCTTCTAAGCTATTTGGCATGTCTTATCAATTTAATAACAAGAAAAACAACAAAAAATCTATTAATAATTGTTTTGTAGAATAATTGGTTGATGAATAGTCTGGATGATGCGGTGTGTAGAAATGTACTAGGAGTTAAACATCTCATAAACATCAATAAACCAATACTTATACGACACTCAACTGATACTTATTTAACATTTATCTAATCACAATTATCCACATCTGGCCTGGAGGACCATTTTTTATGTACAAATCTTGCTTTGCATTTAACTGCATGGCTAATGCACTGTGCTGATTGCCAGTTTTCTAAATAAATGTACGTAATTTAAAGGTTAGTAATATTTATTTTCACTAACACACAGTTGAATAGAATGATTAAAGAGCCTGTGCCCTGCAGCTTTTCTTAGACTTAATTAGAACAAAGAGTTAAACATTGTATTTCTTAAATTTTGAACTGAACAAATAGAATACCAAATCATGAGTGAAATCATGACTCTGCTGTTTAAATGAACAAGTTATTAAACAGTATATGTAAAACAATTCAATAATTGATAAAGAAGATTACTGGGTCACAGAACTCTTACCAATACCATTCACTATATATTTATTTAATGGTGTTGGATTTATTGGTTAAAATTATTAACGTATATTTGAATCCTTGTGATAGAAGATTTGACAACAATAAATGATGAACTTACACACTTAGGACAAGAAATCAAACATTCAACCACCTCTTTACTCTTATTACAATGGATGATTTTAGGTGATAGTAATTATTTGATATCATAATAATACATAAACTTACCTTTTGCATTCGATCAAGGAATTTTAACCATTGTGGTTCAATAACTTCAGCCATCATATAATACTCTAAATTTTGAATACAAAAAAGCATGCGTTGCCGTAATGAGAATGCACATAAGTAACCAGTTGCTTGACGACGAGGTAAAACTTTAACAGCCTTATCACAAATCCATACTTTGCAAAGACATCGATCAACATGTTTACAAAATAAAAGCTGTCTGAAAAACATTTGATAACTTCCAAGTACTTTTTGATTAAATATGAGTGATAATGGCCATTTTGAGTGTATACTAAATGTAAAAGCATCTAAAGCTGTCATATTTTTTAAACTTTCATGCTTTTTATAATCTGAAACAAGAAAACTTAATAAATACAAAAAATAACTTATGATTAAATAAAAAAAAAGCTAGCAAGAAATACAGCATATTTTTAATTTAAAACCAAGTAGATAAGTCTTCTTTGCAGGATTAGTCTCAATGTGTTACTCACTTCAATCACTGGTTCTTTCCAAATTAGATATTTGAAAGTATTCATCAGTGTTATGTTGTGAAAAGCAAGTGTTAATTTTTTTTTTTACAATGAGAAGAATGGGTGGTGGGTTTATTTTTTGAATTTTAACAATTTTATATCCTAAAAATAATACTGTCGCGTGTTCGCGGTTCAACAGGATATTGAGAGACTAAATAAATACATCTTATTACTCTAAAAATATATAAAATAAAATAAATAGTAATAAATGTATATAATATACAAAATAATAATTCAAATAAAAAGAAAAAATTGATTTAATGACAATTAATTTAATTATAAATATTAAAATATAGCCCAATTTACTACAAATTTTATTATGACAAATAGAGACTAATATTGCAATAACAATAAGATAATAATAAAAAAATAAAAAATTCATACAATTCACTTTCTGCAAGTATTATTACTTTCACTGCTTATATAAAACCTACACTACAGTTTATGAATGAAAAGAATACTGCCAATTTCACTCCTGTTACAAATAACTCACTGAAGAGGTTTTCGACCACTGTCCAAAATGGATTACTCATGACGCACTCTTCAGTCGTTGTTATTGAACCTGCATCAAACTCAGGCTTGCAAAACTACTGATTCTATCTGCTGGTTCCAGGCAGTATTTATACTTCCTAGGCTGCAGAACCAGTACTCGACTATCCTTTTGATTGTTCAAGGGTAATATTTTTATTGTACGCACTCTACATTTTTCTAAGTTCTTTTTTCAGTCTCATAATCCTTCTGGTTGAACAGGAGCTTTTGGAGATGCCACTGTCTGTATCACAAAGAACAAATTGTTAAACATACCCTTTATTCTAAATAAAGAATCTCTTTTGGTTCCTTACAGATTACTCTTTCTATTTCCCTCCTCTTTTTTCTTTCTGAAAGAAACCTGTTAGAATATTAACATATTTTTTCACTAAAAGTGAATATATTTACTGAACTCATAATAAAATACATATGCAATTATTTTTATTATTATTTTTAAAATAACTGTACACACACACACACACACACACACACACACACACACACACACACACACACACACCTATTCATTTGTATGTATCCTCATCTTACTATGCATTTAATCCCTTTTCTTTATCTACCTTTAGAGTCCTGGTTCTTTTGTTATGCTGTACTTTATTTTTATTAATTACATGTATGTTATTCTCTCTTCTTAAGATTAAACACAATGTCTATTTATATAATAATTATTTTCTCTTTGTTCTGTTTATGTTGGTATTGATCAAGTATACTTTTCCTTTTAGTGTTATGGTGCCATATCTGCCTTGAAATTGTATTAGTTTAATTACAAAGCGCAGATTGGCTTGAATTTACACACATATATAAAATACATACAAAGAGGACTCAACTGTGCTTCACGGCTGCAGGCCAATCAAGACATGGATGCCCATCAGACACTGGCTGTATCCAAACATTGGCTTGAAACTGATAAAAAATGACATTATATTATTTTATAAATCAAAAACAATTTTTAAAACATGTGCATAGTAAACAAGAATTAAATTGCCAGGAAACTTACTTTATTAATAGTGAAGCAAAAACTTCATTGTTGAACAATGACAGAGGGACCGACATCTAACAACCTTTTCAGTTTTTAAGTTAATTAAATCCTTTTGTGAAAGTTTTCAATCATAGGAAAAATAAATGGTTATCTTCTTCCTTAAATTGTATTAACAGGTGGAGGTAATTCTTTATTTGTTTGAAGTTTAATCTATCCAATCTATATAAGAGAAGTACATTTAAATCCTGATGAGCGGTCTGAACTGGTAGTTTAAATGTTTTTTAAACTTAGTTTATGTTTTCTATTAGGATTACCTGAAATGATAACAGTTGTCTATATTATAACAACCATTTTATAGTAAAACTGTGTATTTATAAATATTTGTTATTGCTATTTCTTCTTTTTTCATTTATTTACTTTTTTCTGCAGTTTTACTGATGAAGATTACAAATACCACTTTACTGATGAAGGTACAAATGGCCATATACATTTAAAGCTATAACTTTTAGCAAATTATTATGAATGTAATTTTATTTTCCAATTTATTGCAGGTTATAAAGCTTAAAAAAGAGTATGGTATGTCTATGTCCACAAACAGTGCAGTGATCTATTGCTTTTTTAAAATAAGAAATATTTAAAGTATTTTTTTCCATTGTTGCTGACTGAATAGGATCCATGAATGTAAATTAATTATGCAATTTCAGACAAGCTTCTCTCCAGCCCCCAATATAAATGCAAAAGACCCAGTTTAGTATGGGTTATAAACCCCAACGCGTTCATACTTAAAATATGTACAGAACTGTATAATTAAATACAATGTGAAAGGTAACCACTGTATTATAATTATTTAGTAATTAAATATCTAATGAATTTTTAAAAATTATTATATACAAATAAATATTTTAATTTACCTTTTTCTTCTTCAGTGGTTATTGAAAGTATTTTGAATATCTGAAATGGAAGCTTGTAAGGTAGCAAAGTAAGAGTGATGTCATCTTTATAAGGATCATGCTTTCCTAATGATGTACGAACAGTGAGTTCCATAAGAGCTTGTAATCTATTAGGCGTTGCTTCTTCAATAGGTTTGGTAAGTTCTTCTTCACATAAATCCATAAGCTGCACAATAAAATCTCCTTGTTCTAAAAGGAAATATCGTTTTACAGATCTGTTAAAAAAGTACAAAGTTATAATCATTTATTTATACATCAAATGAGGAAAATCAATATTTCACATGTTCTGCTTTATCATAAGAAAGCAGGTACGGTTTGAATAAAATATTTTACATGAAAAAAATTCATGTAAATGAATTTTTTATTTCTATTAAGAAGGAATGACAGTAAAATATATTTTGAAAAACTGTCATTAGCCAGATTAGATATTATTTCAAGATTAAGAAAAGCTGGTTAAATTCAATCAACGGTCTGGTACATTTAACATTAAGACTGTGTCAAAAAAACTGATGTAAGGTAGATTTCATAAGAAAGCTACACATTGTAATGGATGTCATGATTTGACTTCTGAAAATTTTGAAATATCTACTTGTTTCACATACCCCAGGCCCCAAAACCACCGTCAGCTCAAAAGTTTATATATACATCTATATATATTTCACTTTCTTGTGGACACAATAACTGCTGTAATTTTGCGCCAATCGCTTTAAAATTCTTCCTTAAAAATAACTCGTCCCAAAATCTTGGTCGACCTCATTAATGGCCAAAATCGGAACATGGGAATAGAAATGGGGGAGCATTTTCGAAAAAACAAAATATCACTATAACTTTCTTATTAAGTAAAATATTGAATTTGTTTAAAGTCCCTACTATTCTTTGGATAAGTATTTTGATATTACCAACCATTGGCCCAGGGGGTGGAAAAATGGGGTTTTGAAGACAAAAAAAAATCATATCTCCCTTAATAGGAACAGTACTGAATCAATTTTAAGTGGTTGTTAGTCCTCTAAACATTACCTAAAACTTTTGTCTGAAACAATTTTTGATATGAACAACCCTTACGGCAAGGGATGACCAAAATATTGCTGGAATTGTGAGAAGATGGGGCTTGTCGTTTGCTAAACATCTGAAACCTTTTTTTTACATGTAATCACTGTCATATTGAGTAAATTTGAAATTTTTCTTAACTTTAAGGTGGAAATCTTTTTTATCTCTTACTTAGCACCGGTGAAATCTACCTCCGCCTTCTGGCATGCCGAAAGAGATTTTTTTTTATAGTAATGCATGCTTTTTTTTTGTTAAATCTTAACTAATTATGTAGCATGCTTAATTCATTCACTGCACAAGATGTTGAACTAACTTATCATTGTGGTGTGATGCATGATGAAAAATATTTGCAATATGCTACATTATTCATTTGCACATATTAAATAAATTGTTAATTCGTGATTTCAGTTTTTCTTTATAGCTTTCAGTACTCAGAATTTTTGGTTCCTTCGATAGCTTATTGAAAAAGTGTATTCCATTGAAATGGTAGTACGTAATGGTTCTAATTTATTTTTACAATTAGGAAACTCTTTAAAAAATCTCTATCATTAAATATTTGGAGTTAACTCTATTGAAAATTTTATTATAGTTACTTTACTAAAGTAACTATACTGTATTTAGTTAGCTTATAGAGTAGAGAATAAACAAACATTGCATTTGGGTGAGCAAGTTTGTCACGATCCTGCTGAGTCACATTATTTAATGTTAAATAATGCAATTTTTTAAAGTTTATTGGAATGTGAGTATAGTGTAAGTCTCTGTCTACCAGTGGTTGCAAAAGGACATGTTTTCTAGTGCTCTGTGTTGTGTATGTATACCTGAATACCAGTTCCAGTATCATCATCAACATACCATTGAGATGCCCAGTCCAGCCAGTGATAGTGTTGTATCTTTTGTTTGACCTTCCGGTTGAACCGGATAAGTTATAGCATAGTTTACTTTTATTCTGTTTTAAAGAAGTTATAAATAGTGTTATAAACTTTTATCTAAAAACTATTCTTTAATATTCAAATAAGTTATAACAAGATTAAAATTTTTATCTAAATGCTATTTTAATTACCTTAATTTATTTTAAAACCTGTTTTCTTTTTATCACCAGTGTCTAAAAATTAGTTAAGTATGTAAATTTTTGTATTTTTGTACAAATTCTATTTTATAACTGTTCAAAATCAACTTTATCTACTATTTTAAAGAATTAGTAAAATTCTATGAAAGCATAATAAATTTTCTATTCTTTTCATGTATAAATTTAAGAAAAAAGCTTTAATACACTTCGAGTAATTTTCTTTTCCAACAATTTGAAGATTTTCAGGAATTTAGGAGACTAAGAATCCCTATGTATTACATATAAATATACTGTAAAATATATGAAAATTTATTTTTTATGAACTTTAGCAACTGTCCAATTACAGTTTCTTTTTTAGTATGTGAAAAATTTGAAGTTCCACCAGGATTTAAAACCACAGCCTTCAGATAAAAGGCACAGAGATGCTACTATTTCACTATTAAGGTTAACAGTAATAACAAAAAAAAATACAAAAAACAAATGGAAAATTACAAGGACAAATTAAATACCTGATTCTGTTGATAATGTCATATTCACTTAATAATACATTAAGAAGCTGTTTACTAGCTGACTGATATGCTTTTTTAATTATATCTAAATAATCACATCCTTTTAGAGTATATACCATTGTCTCAATTGACGACACAGAGAACTTTTTTCCAGTCAAAGCTAAAGAAAAACAGTAAAAAGTTAAAAAATAATGACAGTGTATCAGAAAACAAAATGAGTAATTCTGTAACTACAACATTAATTAATTATCTTCCAATAGTCTCCTTATCCATTATCAATACCAACGAAGAAAGAGTGCAAATGAAAACAAACCAAAGAAGAATAAAAAAATAAAAGAAAACATTTAAAATGCTTTATTCAATAAAACAGCAACTTAACAGATTTCACTATTATCACACACTACTACTACTACTACTACTACTTCTTACATAGTGTAATATGAATTTAACAAATTACTTTAACATTATGTAGATTTTAAACATAAAAGTATTTCTCTGATGCTTACAGCAGTATTAAAACAGAATGATATTGGCAGCTGGATGATAAGTAATCATGTCATTGTTGCACATTTTGCTGGAAACTATTAACAATCTTAAAATCTATACAAGTGTTTATGGTAACATACTCTTGCTACAAAGTTAGTAACTTATTTATTTAATATTGCTATGTTTACAACAATTTGTGATTAAAATTTGTTCATTATCAATTCAGCTAGTTCTGTAACACTTTTTATCTTTGAATAATGAAGAACTGAGTGGCTTTTTACTAACAGAAAAAATATTGTTGAAACAGAAACATAAGAAACTCTCCAGCAGAAAGTCTCTTTATTCTTATGTGCCAACAATATTTTTCTGTTAATATGATGTCATATAAATATAATTTTTCCATTAATACAATATCATAATCTCTCTCTATGAATAATGAGGCTTTGCCGATGGTGAAGGGGCTTGGATGCTCAGTGATACAGAGTAGCTGGACCGAAGGTGCAACCATATCGGAGAGGTATCTGCTGAGAGCCAGACTAAGGAATGATTCCTGAAAGAGGGCAGCAGCTCTTTTAGTAATTGTTAAGGGTGTAGGTCAGGACAACTTAAACGGCCATATCAAAATCACTCAATCTTCTGAGTACTGCGCAGCTGAAAGCAATGGAAAACTACAGGTGCTTTTTTTCCAAGAAAATGTAGTTCTCTGCATTTTCATATAACAAAGATGGAAGTGCCTACCTTGGTAAAATATTCCGGAGGTAAACTAGTCCATCAATTGGATCAATTATGGAGGAAATGAATTAGAAAATGGTGTTTGTAGAGGAAGAAGAAGAAGCCGAAGAGGATGAAAGAGAAGAAACAATATTGAGATCTGAATTTAAGAGGGCATTAAAAGATTTGAAAGACAGAAATGCTCCTGTAATAGACGGAATACTTGCAGAATTACTATGCAGTGCAGGTGAGGAAGCGATTGATAGATTATACAAACTGGTGCGTAATATTTACAAAAAAGGGGAAGTTCCGTCAGACTTCAAGAAGAATGTTACTGTCATGATACCAAAGAAAGCAGGAGCAGATAAAATGTGTGAATACAGAACGATTAGCTTAACTAGTCATACATCAAAAATCTTAACTAGAATGAATTCTGCACAGAAGAATTGAGAGGAAAGTGGAAGAAGTGTTAGAAGACCAATTTGGTTTCAGGAAAAGTATAGGGACAAGGGAAGCAATTTTAGTGCTCAGATTAATAGTAGAAGGAAGAATAAAGAAAAACAAACTAACATACTTGGCATTTATGACCTAGAAAAGGCATTCAATAATGTAGACTGGAATAAAATGTTCAGCATTTTAAAAAAATGAGGGTTCAAATACAGAGATAGAAGAACGATTGCTAACATTTACAGGAACCAAACAGCAACAGTAATAATTGAAGAACATAAGAAAGAAGCCATAATAAGAAAGGGAGTCCGACAAGGATGTTCCCTATCACCGTTACTTTTTAATCTTTACATAGAACTAGCAGTTAATGATATTAAAGAATAATTTAGATCCGGAGTAACAGTGCAAGGTGAAAAGATAAAGATGCTATGAGTTGCTGATGATATAGTAATTCTAGCTGAGAGTAAAAAGGATATAGAAGAAACAATGAACAGCATGGATGAAGTCCTACGCAAGAACTACTGCATGAAAACAAGAACAAAACGAAAGCAATGAAATGATGTAGAAATATTGAAGATGGACCATTGAATGTGAAAATAGGAAGAGAAAAGATTATGGAGGTAGAAGAATTTTGTTATTTGGAAAGCACTATTACTAAAGATGGACGAAGCAGGAGTGATATAAAATGCTGAATCGCACAGGTGAAAGGGACCTAAGTCAGAAATATAATTTGTTAACAACAAAAATTAATTTAAACGTCAGGAAAAGATTTATGAAACTATATGTTTGGAGTGTCACTTTATATGGAAGTGAAACTTGGACGATCGGAGTGCCTGAGAAGAAAAAATTAGAAGCTTTTGAAATGTGGTGCTACAGGAGAATGTTAAAAATCAAGTGAATAAAGTGACAAATGAAGAGGTGTTGCGGCAAATCAATGAAGAAAGAAGCATTTGGAAAAATATAGTTGAAAGAAGAGACAGACTTATAGGCCACATATTAAGGCATCCTGGAATAGTCGCTTTAATATTGGAGGGACAGATAGAAGGAAAAAATTGTGCAGGCAGGCAATGTTTGGAATATGTAAAACAAAATTTTAGGGATGTAGGATGTTGGAGGTGTACTGAAATGAAACGACTTGCACTAGATAGGGGATCTTGGAGAGCTACATCAAACCAGTCAAATGACCGAAGACAAAAAAAATGCATAATATTAATGATATATTAATTACCATGATTATCAAATTTAAAACTTAAACTTATACAATTAAAAAAAACCATCTGCTATAGTCGGATTGCAACACCTTTTTTATTGTAAAACCATTCTAAATTTTAGTAATGTTATATTTCATATAACTCCTCTATGAATCATGAGACCTTGCCGTTGGTGAGGGGGCTTGAGTGCTCAGGGATACAGAGTAGCTGGACCGAAGGTGCAACCATATCGGAGAGGTATCTGTTGAGAGCCAGACTAAGGAATGATTCCTGAAAGAGGGCAGCAGCTCTTTCAGTAGTTGTTAGGGGCGTGAGTCACAATGACTTAAACGGCCGTATCAACATCACTCAGTCCTCTGAGTACTGCGCAGCTGAAAGCAATGGAAAACTACAGCTGCTTTTTTCCAAGAAAATGTGGCTCTCTGCATTTTCACATAGCAACAATGGAGGCGCCTTCCTTGGTAAAATATTCCGGAGGTAAAATAGTCCCCCGTTCGGATCTCCGGGTGGGGACTACTAAGGAAGGGGTCACCAGAAAATTAAAAAATAACATTCTACGAGTCGGAGCGTGGAATGTTAGAAGCTTAAAAAAGGTTGGTAGGCTAGAAAATTTAAAAAGGGAAATGGATAGGGTGAATGTGGATATAGTAGGAATTAGTGAGGTTCGTTGGGAAGAGGAAGGCGACTTTTGGTCAGGTGATTTTAGAGTAATTAACTCAGCGTCAAATAATGGGCAGGCAGGAGTAGGTTTCGTGATGAACAAGAAGATAGGGAGGAGAGTGGAGTATTTCAAAACGCATAGCGATAGAATCATTGTAATAAGGATAAAATCAAAACCTAAACCGACAACGATTGTTAACGTTTATATGCCTACAAGCGCCCATGATGATGATGAGGTAGAGTGTGTATACGAAGAGATTGATGAAGCAATTAAACACGTAAAGGGAGATGAAAATTTAATAATAGTTGGAGATTGGAATGCAAGCATTGGAAAAGGCAAGGAAGGAAATATAGTGGGTGAATACGGGCTGGGCAAAAGGAATGAAAGAGGGGACCGACTTATAGAGTTTTGCACGAAGTATAATTTAGTAATTGCCAACACCCAATTTAAAAATCATATTAGAAGAATATACACTTGGAAAAAGCCAGGCGATACTGGAAGGTATCAGATAGATTATATCATGGTTAAGCAAAGATTTAGAAATCAACTCGTTGACTGCAAAACTTACCCTGGAGCAGACATTGATAGCGACCATAATTTGGTGATAATGAAATGTAGATTGGGGTTTAAAAACCTGAAGAAAAGTTGTCAGATGAATCGGTGGAATTTAGAGAAGCTTGAGGAAGAGGAGGTAAAGAAGATTTTTGAGGAGGACATCGCAAGAGGTCTGAGTAAAAAAGATATGGTAGAAAATGTAGAAGAAGAATGGGAGAATGTTAAAAAGGAAATTCTTAAATCAGCAGAAGCAAACTTAGGCGGAATAAAGAGAACTGGTAGAAAACCTTGGGTTTCAGACGATATATTGCTGCTGATGGATGAACGTAGAAAATATAAGAATGCTAATGATGAAGAAAGTAAAAGGAACTATCGGCAATTAAGAAATGCTATAAATAGGAAATGCAAACTGGCGAAAGAAGAGTGGATTAAAGAAAAGTGTTCAGAAGTGGAAAGAGAAATGAACATTGGTAAAATTGACGGAGCATACAGGAAAGTTAAGGAAAATTTTGGGGTACATAAATTAAAATCTAATAATGTGTTAAACAAAGATGGTACACCAATATATAATACGAAAGGTAAAGTCGATAGATGGGTGGAATATATTGAAGAGTTATACGGAGGAAATGAATTAGAAAATGGTGTTATAGAGGAAGAAGAGGAAGTTGAGGAGGATGAAATGGGAAAAACAATACTGAGATCTGAATTTAAGAGAGCATTAAAAGATTTAAATGGCAGAAAGGCTCCTGGAATAGACGGAATACCTGTAGAATTACTGCGCAGTGCAGGTGAGGAAGCGATTGATAGATTATACAAACTGGTGTGTAATATTTATGAAAAAGGGGAAGTTCCGTCAGACTTCAAAAAAAGTGTTATAGTTATGATACCAAAGAAAGCAGGGGCAGATAAATGTGAAGAATACAGAACAATTAGTTTAACTAGTCATGCATCAAAAATCTTAACTAGAATTTTATACAGAAGAATTGAGAGGAGAGTGGAAGAAGTGTTAGGAGAAGACCAATTTGGTTTCAGGAAAAGTATAGGGACAAGGGAAGCAATTTTAGGCCTCAGATTAATAGTAGAAGGAAGATTAAAGAAAAACAAACCAACATACTTGGCGTTTATAGACCTAGAAAAGGCTTTCGATAACGTAGATTGGAATAAAATGTTCAGCATTTTAAAAAAATTAGGGTTCAAATACAGAGATAGAAGAACAATTGCTAACATGTACAGGAACCAAACAGCAACAATAACAATTGAAGAACATAAGAAAGAAGCCCTAATAAGAAAGGGAGTCCGACAAGGATGTTCCGTATCTCCGTTACTTTTTAATCTTTACATGGAACTAGCAGTTAATGATGTTAAAGAACAATTTAGATTCGGAGTAACAGTACAAGGTGAAAAGATAAAGATGCTACGATTTGCTGATGATATAGTAATTCTAGCCGAGAGTAAAAAGGATTTAGAAGAAACAATGAACGGCATAGATGAAGTCCTACGCAAGAACTATCGCATGAAAATAAACAAGAACAAAACAAAAGTAATGAAATGTAGTAGAAATAACAAAGATGGACCACTGAATGTGAAAATAGGAGGAGAAAAGATTATGGAGGTAGAAGAATTTTGTTATTTGGGAAGTAAAATTACTAAAGATGGACGAAGCAGCAGCGATATAAAATGCCGAATAGCACAAGCTAAACGAGCCTTCAGTAAGAAATATAATTTGTTTACATCAAAAATTAATTTAAATCTCAGGAAAAGATTTTTGAAAGTGTATGTTTGGAGTGTCGCTTTATATGGAAGTGAAACTTGGACAATCGGAGTATCTGAGAAGAAAAGATTAGAAGGTTTTGAAATGTGGTGCTATAGGAGAATGTTAAAAATCAGATGGGTGGATAAAGTGACAAATGAAGAGGTATTGCGGCAAATATATGAAGAAAGAAGCATTTGGAAGAATATAGTTAAAAGAAGAGACAGACTTATAGGCCACATACTAAGGCATCCTGGAATAGTCGCTTTAATATTGGAAGGACAGGTAGAAGGGAAAAATTGTGTAGGCAGGCCACGTTTGGAGTATGTAAAACAAATTGTTGGGGATGTAGGATGTAGAGGGTATACTGAAATGAAACGACTAGCACTAGATAGGGAATCTTGGAGAGCTGCATCAAACCAGTCAAATGACTGAAGACAAAAAAAAAAAAAAAAAAAATATTTCATATTCTAAATAATGTGACAGTTTCTGAAAATTCAGTACTGAAATAGGATATTATTAAAAAAAAATCAATGAAATTAATAACATTATGTTACAGTTATAAAGATATATATACAGTAAATGAATACAATATAGAAGTAAAGATTATTGATGAAAAACTTTAATGACGATTCAGTATGTCAGCAGAAACATAAAATAATAGAAATATTACAAATTGGTATTAGCATCATAAAAGTGCAATAATTACATATGTACAATGATATTCATAATATAAGTAAAGCAGTAAACATACTTGTACAGTATTACTAAAGCTAATATTAAAATGCTGTAGTTTAGTAAGTATGAAACATTTTCACACATAACATATAAAGTAAAAAACAAATTTAAGAAGACTGTAAGTTATGTTCTATCTATGGTGATCACACTTCTGTTTTCTGGCACTATTCGCTGCTTGGACTGGATGCAAAAGTATTAATACATTAATAATGAATTAATGAAATGAATGTATATTATTTGTAAGCAATCTAATGTGACACCAGTTGCTCTAATATAGGCAAAGCCATTCTAAAAACAAAGTATAAAACACTATGGAAAAGAATTTACCCTAATAACCGCAAGGTTAGTAAGAAAAGTGAGGAGTGAAGAGGTCACTTATTGCCTTCTTCAATGAGCTTTAAAATACTTTTGCATATAAGCAAGCCATGCTCATAGAAATGCAGATGACATGGACCATATAAATGACACCTTAGTTTGTCTACAATGAAGACTGGTTGCAATGTGAACACCATTACTAGAAAACAAAATATTTATGATTAGTACCTGTTATATCTCAGATGCTTTACATGCATCAGTCATAAAGCTGGAACAAATAGTGTGAAACAACAAATTCATATATTCCTTTCTGTCAAAAAGAAAAATGCATTAAACATCTATTCAGCAGGTGCACTGATAATGCTAATGTTATCAAAACTGTTACTTTATGAATCACCATGCACTCAACAGTGCCAGCCATGTTTCAGTGAAATCTGAGACTGCAATATTTTGAAAGGATTATATTTACAAGGAAATCTCAGAAAATGTTTACCATTTTCCCATAATCCTGATAACATAATCTTTAATATGGTATTAGTAAAACTATTCCAACAACCATTTTCTCCACAAGTTGTATTTGTTAACTGTTTAATTGAACTATATATACTTGCTAATTATTTGGAACAAATTTAACAAAAAAAAATTCTTATACATGAAGAGAGTAGAAACAAAGTTTTAAACTCTTATAGCAAATGGTTTACAAGTTGAATTACTGAAATAAACTGGAATTCTGAATACATACTTACAAAGTTCATTACACTGTCTTATAACATTAAGATATTTTCCAGTACGAAGAATTATCTCTTGTACGGGTTCTAAAAATTCAGGAACATTGTGTGACTTAATTGTGTAACGTTTACTCCAGTATTCATCAGAGCACTGACCAGTAACTTGATCCAAATCTGTTTCCATTGACACATTATCATCTATCATAAACTGAAATAAAAAATCAACATAGCAAAAAAAATTAAATTGATGTTTTAAAAAATTATACTGTAACAATAATGAACCATGATGAAGACTACTTAAGCATTTGATATACTATAAATGAGCTGACTGTCAGTCGTAGTATATAAACCAGCATTTAGTAATCTTCATAGTAGCAATTCTCTTAATTATGCAAGATATAAAAATCTATTTTTTACTCTACTCTTCATATTACTTATAATTTAGAGGCAAGTTTTCAATGGCTCTGTCAAGTAAGGCTAAATTGCTTTAAAGTCATTTTAACATTATTTCTTCCATACGTCTTTTAGGAATTCCAATACAGCACTGCTGATTTTGACTCACTCCACAACTTCATCATGTAGCGAGTCAAAATCAGCCTCACTCATCATCATCATCATCATCTGATGAATGAGGTGAACACCTCATTCATTAATTAACCAATCTTTCATTAATTTTTAGCTGTCTTGTTCATTTTTTCCGTATTTAAAGTTTCTCAATGCTACTTAATGCCCAAATTACTTTTGAAATTAAAAACAATTAGAGGAAAAATCTTGTCTGTTCTCCAGCAATGGGACTGAAAAGTAGGCCAGGCAACTCTTTAATTAATTTAAATATTCATTTTTACAACCATTTTTTAGAATTTTGATTCACAGGTAAGAAAGGACAGTATTGTGGATATCAGCCTGTCAAGAATACAGTTTAACAAAAAGCTGGCTTTGCTTGTCACCAACTGTTTTATTTCAGAAAGTTTAGATTTAAAAAATATAAAACCTTTAAATAAGTTGCTATAAATTAGGATTACATTGAAATTTGACATAACTTTCATTTATTATAACACAGATTTAAAATTCAAATCAATGGTATAGCTGAATAAAGCAATATGAATATAAACACACATCACTAATGTGGTATTGGGCTATGTACAGTAACTCTATAAACACAGATCCCCTCATACCAAATGACACAAATAAAGGATTAAGTGCCTCCTGGTTTATCATTCCTTAGCATGGATCCAGTAAATGTTCAGCCAAAACTCAAAGAACAACACCAAGAGGAAGGGAACCAAGATAAGACAAAGGGCTGGACAGTAGAAAAGAGAGAATAATCTACCCTTAGAGTGAATCACAAAATAATACAATCCAAATAAGAACTCAAAGTCTCTAACCAATAGGCATCTAATTCACTCATAATTCTTCAGCATATCGTTACCAAGGATGAGGACAGCATCAAGTAACCAATATCAATGATACTGTACTGACCAATTTAGATAATCCTAAAACAAATTTTTTTTCCAAATAAATGTCATCTGAAAACAACTTAAGTTTCACCAAAGATATCCCATTCCTATTCCCAGAATCATGTGATACATGAAAAGTATAAAAATTAACTAGAAATAAACTGGTTAACAAGACTCCATTGGAAAACAAAGCCTTCTGATATTTTAAGTAATGTTGCCTGACCAAAAAACTTACTTGCCACACAATGTTTTTAAAATTATATTCAATATTCTTTGCATGAAAGCTCTGTTTCAATTATTTTAAAGTAATACAATTCTCAGATACATACATATATATATATATATATGTGTTTATGTGTGTATATGTATATCTCAAATAACAACAGAAAAATAATCATAATCACCAAATACAGTAACAGAATCTAGAAAACTAATACTAAAAGTCGAATTTCGCAGGATCCCACATCATCAATTGACATAAAATTACATAACGTCCTAAGAATTTGGCACCGCTGATATTAATACAATTTGTATAAATTAAAGTTTCCACTTACCAACAATTTTCAATATATAATCTCGAGTACTTTTGGAGCCACTACTCCATCATCAGGAATTTCATAGAAGATGTAATTCAAAATTCGCATGTGTAACTTCTCTATGTAGAATTATGTTTTTAATTAAAATTGTTATATTCATAATAGTCAATCATCAAAAAAATAAAAAAATAATTTATACGTCAATAAGAATATAATGTAATGTTTACGACTATTAGTAAACAGACTATAAGTCGTAAACATCTTACAGACATGTAAAATGAAAATAATGAATTTTGAATTACATCTTCTATGAAATCCCTGATGATACAGTAGTGACTCCGAAAGTACTAGGATGTATATTTTGAAAATTGTTAGCAAGTAGAAATTTTAATTCATACAAAATTACATAAACAAAAACAAAAAAATAAATAAATAAAAACTAAAAATTTAGAAACCATAAACCCTAATAACCACAAAACATGAGCATAACTCAATGCCAACTGGAATGTTAATAAATTTAAAATGCCATATGTGACGTGAGGCATCACGCCTTTAAACTAAATACCTAGTTTTGAATCTTTAAAACTAACATTTTTTTCAGACAACTCTTTCAATAAATAAACATTATTATTCTAACAGAAAGCTTTTGTCTAATTAGCAACCATGATGGCATTATATTAATTTTGTTAAATTAAATTGTGTCTGTTGCATCAATTATTGGCTGCATTTCTGGAAGAGGAAAGGAAATGCTCATATTCATAATTAAATCGAGTACACTTTATTTATGCCATTTTGTTAAAAAGTTGATCTAAACTCATGAAGATCAAACCAAAATTCAATCCAATAATTTACACAAAATAATTAGATAAACAAGTAATTTTAAATATAACTAAATTGCTGACTGAAGTTTTTAAAGGTATTAAAAAAAATTGTTTTTGTACTCTTAGTAAATTAAATAAATTCACCTCATCATATGGATCAAAAACAATCCCTTTGCTAATCCATCGATGAAGAGACTGGAAATAGGGAACAGCTGCAGCCTGAGTTAAGTAATGACATAGCTCTTGACTTCTAGAATCAGCAAGGCTATGAGCTGTTTCATCATGTAATATAGTTAGAGTTCTTCCTCCACGTGCTTCTGCCTGTAAAAAGTATAAGATCATTAGACACATTAAGAAATAAAAATCTATTTAAAAATAATATTAGATTAATTTATTCAATAATATGAAATAAAACATTGATTTAATAACTGTAAAAATATTTTTTGTTGGTCTAATCAAAATAATAGGTAAAAATATAGGATAAGATATATCACATGTAAAAACTAAGTTGTAAACATTAAAAAAAATAATCATTTCTGAATCAATATATATACATACATACCTGCTCTACATTTCTAAATTTTCAGGAACAGTTTTTTTAGTAGTATTAATACAATGAAATAAGTTCTCATTTTCAATAAAAACTTATTAAACAATGAATGTACTTGGGAATTCAGCAGCTCAGAATTGTTGCTTCCAATTCCTCACTCTCTTTAAAATCTAAGCCACTTCTTTTACGGTAAAATGAGTCATTAAATGGGCTGAAATGTAAGAGAAATGTTAAAAAACTTCATATGGATTTGGTAAATCTTCTTTATAAAACAGCCAGAAGAGAGTGTAAACACACATTATGAATGAGAACAACTCTTTTCACTGGTTTTGAATTACATGGCTAACCTTTGAAAGCATACAAGGTCTGTTTAGAAAATAACTGAACAATTATGTACCAATAGAGATATTTAGTGACGTGTGGTTGGCAACACTGTGTTTTGCATAATGTCCTCTGTAACCACATGTTCTTGGATTGTTGATATCTTATTTAGTTTTCATGTTATTGTTATTTGGGTGCAACATGTTTAAGTGTCTCAGTAGCAATTTTTGTAATGTGCGATTTTCTGGAGCAAAACAACATAAAATTCCGCGTGAAACTGGGGAAAGTTTTCACAGAAACGTTTTAACTTTTGAAACAAGCTTACAAAGATGATGTTGTGGGTCATACATATTGTTACAAATGGTTTTCACGATTTAAAAGTGGTCATCAGTCAATTGAAAATGACTTTTGACCAGGAAGGCCTTCGACTTCAACTGATGACACCCATGTTCAAAAAATCAACAATCCACTGCATGCAAATCGCAGAGTGACTGTCAGAGAACTTACATCAAGAAGTGTTGATGTATTACTAGCATCTTG
The DNA here is from genome assembly GCF_047948215.1 of Lycorma delicatula. Lineage (NCBI taxonomy): Eukaryota > Metazoa > Arthropoda > Insecta > Hemiptera > Fulgoridae > Lycorma > Lycorma delicatula. The sequence goes on along the minus strand of NC_134457.1, from coordinate 199,101,708 downwards.
ATTGGATCATACCAAGACATTTTGACTGAAAAATTGAACATGCATCAAGTTGTAGGAATGTTTGTTCCTCCTTTGATGACCGAACAGCAGAAAGAACATCAAGTAGACCTTTGTCGGCAACTTCTTGAACAAGCCGATGATGATGAAACATTCATGCAAAGGATCATAATGAGATGAAAGCTGGGTTTATGGCTACGATACTGTGTAAAAATTCAATCATCAAAAAACCACACATTATAAAAATCGCTACTAACATTTAAACATGCTGCACTCAAATAACACTAACACAAAAACTAAACTGGATAAAAACAATCCAAGAACATGTGGTTACAGAGAAGGTTACGCGGAACACAATGCTGCTAACTGCACATCAATAAGTATCTCTGTTGGCATGTAATTAAAACTGTTTGATTATTTTCTGAACAGACCTCATATACAATAAAATGAATGTTATTATTGGCTCCATTAACTCCAAAAAGAGAATTTTATTTCTAGGAAAAATGTTAATGATCTTCTGTTTTGAGTAGGCTTATTTGAATTTATGCAACAAGTAAATTTTAATGAAGTAATTGCGTGAATTACCATTTTTCTTGCCTTTTACGCAAGAAATTCATATCACCTATGACAAGGAATGTTTATATATTTTTGGTCCAAAAATGTACCTGCAAATGTCATTCACTTTTGGCATTTTAAGCAGCTTTATCTTTTATGGAGATAACTACTAAAAATGCCAACAGCATACAGTGAACTATACTTACTTATCATGGTTTTGTTGATCTACTGGCACTGGTTTTTTTATTGTTACTTTGGAATTTGATCAAACTTCACACCCTTCAATTTCCAAGATGCTACTTCCTGAGCTATTCCATATATTAACAATAAATCTGTAAGAATGCAGTTTATCATCTTACAAAGCAGTTTCATTCTTTGTTTTTAGTGTGCATCAATCAACAATTTTGAAATCTACTTGCACAAAGTTTATGACAGGTAGTCAAAGACTGATTTAAGAACCATGTGATTTGGTTGTCCTTTAAGAAGGGCAGAGTAAGGTGCTAGCAGCTGGTCCCGCCTATCCCAAAGTGATGATGGCTCACTGTAATCAACAAGTACGTTTGAGACAGGGCAAGATGAAGAAAAGAACGGTGTACAGCATCCAGCATCTTAAGCACAGTATGACGCGGTGAAGAGTAGACAATACAACCATAAACTGAACTCTCAGCAATTCTAAAGTTGTTGCTTTGAAAAATGGTGGTACAGTGAGGAGAAAATTAAAATAATAATAATCTTTATTCCACAAAAAAAAACAGATTACAAGTGAAAATAACATTACTTACAGTTATAAATTCTTAATACATAAGATTAAATAGACATACAACCAAACAAAGTAAAATAATAGAAGTTAACATTTATCACATAATCTTGTTGAACTAGGTACTGCAGAAATAACAGTATTGGAGGTTACCATCCATTATTTTTCAATGAGTAAAATATGATTAATCATTTATTAAATAATTGTCAAGTGTGAATTTCCAAGTGGATTTCATTATTAATCAATAACACAAGTCTTGCAGTACTAAAATTTCAGCTAGTGACATAATTATATATACATATAGATTAAATAAATCAGAATCATAAATACATGTATACAGTGATAAAATTGAAAATGAAATTAATCCTAGATAAAATCAAAAGAAAAATAATGATAACAAAAACAAATAAAAATATGAAACTTTTAGTCATCGATTCCACCCAGAATCACAGGCCAATCAATTAAAAAAACTCTTTACATCTTCAATTGACAACAACCAATCATAAATTAATAGTGAAAACGTTTTGGAATATTCTGTAAGTTTAAATTCCCTTGGTAAGCGATTAAATATTCACATCTAAAATCATTGTAGTTAGCTCCACCCCATCATATCATCCTGTACTTTAACCTTGACTCTACAAAGGCATAATACAGCGATTTCAGAACTCTAACAGGAATATTTTTTTTAAATAATAGAATTTATTTATACAAACAAGTAATTGCTTTTTGAGATTAGTAATATGGACATTCCAGGGTAGTCTACTGTCCAAAGTAATGTCCAAGTATTTCACAGATGTAGCATGTAAAATGTCCTTAAATGAACAACCAGTATTCACATTACATCCAAAGTGATATTTAATACTTCTAACATTTTCTCTCATACTTTGCAAACTGATGTTCATGTTTGTCTTATTAACATTTAATAAATTCCATTCAATACAAGCCACCATCATTTGACCCTTAGGTCAACTTCCATGTCATTTTTAATTCAATTCTGAGAGAATGACACATAACAAAGTGCTGTATCATCAGCAAAGGTGGGCATATGCCCTTGAAAGAAGCCTTGACATAAATCATTAATATATACAAGAAACAGCATTGGCCCAAGTACAGTTCCTTCAGGACCTCCATAAATTACCTCACCCCCTCACTAAGCACATTATTGACACTAAATTGTTGGTATCTACCATTCAAAATAAGACTTAAACCAGTTATTGCACATGCTCCTAATTCCAGAAGCTCACAAGCTTTTTTAATAACTTCTCCCATTGAATTGCATCAAATGCCTTTTTAAATCCAGGAATAAATCTGCTGTCCTGCTGCCATTGTTTTTTATTATGAATCAATTTAGATAAAAAGAAAGCCAAACTTTCTAAACCCAAACTGATTCCTACTAAAAAAATCTATATTTACTAAACGTTTTTTAATAAGTTTCTCCAATAATTTTGAAAAGGATTGGCAACATCGCAATAGGTCTATAATAAACTAAAATTTTCCTATTATTACTTTTAAAAATAGGCACTACTACAACATTCTTCATTTGAGAAGGGAATACTCTTAATTCCATACTTAAATTAAATACATAGACCAAAGAATGAGATATTATGTCCGCCACACTTTTTACTGTATTTACTACAACCCATCTATTCTAGCTGATTTCTTATTTTTCATAAATCTTATATATCACGTAATTCATTAGCCTCAGTCATATAAAAAAACACAGAATTCTTAGGAGACTACTCCCTAAATAATTTACTGAAGTCACTTCCATCAGAATCATTTATGTTGCCTAATTCCGCTTTAATTTTGTGTGGTATTTCTAGAAAATACTCATTAAAACACTGGGCTTTTAAAAAATTATTACACAATACTCCCCTCCCCAGATATATTCCCTATATCCTTACAATTATCTGTATTATTATTATTACTATTATTATTATTATTATTACACTTATAAATGTAATTTTTGTTTCCTAACATGTGATACATGATTTTAATCTGTTTTTTACGCTGAAAATGAATATGAATTCAGCATCTTTCTATCACCCACCATTTTTGAAAGATTTTTAAATTTTAATTAAAGGATTTTTTTTGTTGTTTTTTAACACATAGTTAGCATTTTAAGCTCCTATATTGTAGTTTGTTAGCTCATTTTTTATTGTTTAACTTTGTTAACGTAATTTGTAAGCTATAAATAAACAATACTAGACAAAGAATTAAATCACACCATAATCACATATTATGACATCACATCTAATACTGAAAAGTGAGCCTTCATGGAGAAGATTAATCATGTCTGTGCAGGTCAAAACATGTAGCTGAAAACACAGCTGTGCTGTTTGTATTCTGTTCAGTCTTATTGCTGTCTTACGTTTGTTAACATTGCAGTGTCATAATGCCTCGAAATTGTGTAAATGATGTGGATGCTTTTTGTTATGTATGTGCTGAGTTTACTGTAAAATCAAATAGAAAAAACATTACACCTTTAATAAAAAAAAGCATATCATTTGTACTTTCAGTGTAAAATTGGTGATCAGGATAAGACGTGGGCTCCTCATATAGTATACACTAATTGTTCTGTATATCTAAGAGATGGCTGAAAGGTACATGGAACGCTTTGCTATTTGGTGTACCTATGGTTTGGCGTGAACCAAAGAATCATGTAACCGATTGTTACTTTTGTTTAACAAGTGTCTGGAATTTCTAAAAAATCTAAACACTGTAAAATATCCTTCACTGCAATCTGCAAACAGGCCTGTCCCTCACAGTGAAACTATTCCAGTTCCTGAGCCACCTTTGAATGCATGTTTCGAAAGCAGCGATGAAGAATTAGGCAGTACTTAAGAAGGCAACAATGATTTTGATTATGAATTATCTTCCAATAAGCCACAAGTAGAATTAAACGACTTGGTTAGGGATTTAAATTTAACTAAAAATCAAGCTGAATTGTTAGGATCAAGACTGTAAGGTTGGAATTTACTTCAAAAAGATACAAAAATTTTGGGCTTTTGAAGCCGATAAAAAGAACTTTCACAGTACTTTATTGATGAAAATAATTTGGTTTACTGCACAAATATTGATGAACTTATGTTGCACTTGGATAAGTTCAGACACTGAGAACTGGCACCTTTTAATAGATTCATTCAAATATAGTTTAAAAGTGGTTCTACTACACAACGGGAACAAATATTCTACAATACCAATCGCTTAATGTATTAATTTGAAAGAGACATACAATGTGATGAGACGTTCTTAAAAAAAAAATTATAAAAAACATAGCTGGAACATATGTGGTGATTTGAAACTTATAGCTATTTTGTCAATCATGCAGTTAGACTACACTAAGCACATGTGTTTTCTTTGCAAATGGGACAGCTGAACTAGGGATGAACATTATGTTACCAAAGAGTGGAAGAAACGAGACTACTTACTCCAAAACGAAAAATATTATTCATGAGCCCTTAGTTAAACCCAAAAAAATATTTTTACCCTCTCTCCATATCAAAGTAGGACTACTGAAAAATGTTGTAAAAGCAAGCAATGTTGAAAAAGGATAGTCCTGGATTTTTGTACATCAGGCAGAAATTTCCGAATGTTTGTGAAGGAAAAATTAAAGAAGGAATACTTGTTGGTCCTAAAATAAAAGTGTTGAACAAAGATGAGGTATTCAACTCAATGTTAAATAATGTAGAAAGTGCAGCTTGGACTTCATTTAAAGACATTCGCAAAACGTTTCTCGGCAAACAAAAATCCATCACCACGATATTGTTAATAAACTTCTTACTTCATACAGAGCTATGGGATATAATATGTCTTTGAAAATATATTTCCTTCACTCACATCTGGATTTTTTCCCGGAAAACCTCAGAGATGTAAGTGATGAACATGGTGAACGTTTCCACCAAGACATTTCGGTGATAGAAAGCCACTCACTATAAAGGGAAATGGAATACTAACATGCTAGCCAATTACTGTTGGGACATTAATTTGGGATGTGCCTGAGGCTATTTATAAAAGAAAAGCATCAGCGAAATTATTCTAACATAGGTATGGCCATGCAAATTTTTTTTTGTCTATCAGTGTTATTAATAAACTTACGGACTACATTCCACTGGGACTTAGAATCCTTACATCTATCTAGCATTTCATTAAAATACATTTGTTTAGACTTTATTTTATAGATAGCAACAAAGACTTTATTAACTGGTCACCTAAAAATTTAGTGTATTTAATACAATACTGGAGCAACCTATTATTCCCAGTTTCACTCCTTACCGTCCTATAAAGAATATTACTTCTTACTATTTTTCTAACTAAATTAACATGTATCCAAGGTTTCAAAATTTTATATTTATTAGAGCTATGATAAAAAGAGCCTTAGAAACATAATCAGAAAGATTAAGCATAAAAAAAATCACATGCAGTGTCAAAATTTGTATACTTATATAAAATATTCCAGTCTATATTCTGCAGAGCTAATCTAAATTTAGTAAAATCTATTTTTGATTTAATAACATTTTTACCAGTTATTATTACTTTCTTATAAATTATGCTTTTATCAACGTTTAAAATACCCATGGAGTGATCGGTTATTCCACTGTCTAATACATCAACAACAAAGTAATAACTGTACATAGGCTTATCTACAATTCTTAAAGCTTAATGATCAATACACGTTCCACTAGCTCTATGAGTAATAACATTAGTCAGCAAATGCAGACTGTGACTATGTAACATAAATTTATATTTACCAGTTGTTAAATTATCAGACAAAACATTCAAGTTAATATTCACAGCAATAAACAGATTATTGTCTTTCAAATTCAGTAAATAAGAATTAACCTCCTGAACGAAAATAGTTTCTGGATAAAAATTAAAATGATATAAGTAAACAATAATATAATCAAAATTCCCATGACTTAATCCTTCTGCAGATAATAATGTCATAGACTTGCAGCCAATATCTTTATCAACAAATGCAACCACTCCACCAGCTCTATAATTATTATTACAATTAAAAAAACAAAAATAATCCTGAATCTTATATTTATACATTTCATAATTACATTTATACATTTCACACCCAGACCTCTGTTAATAAAATAACTTTAGGCATACTTATCATTCTATTTAAATCTTCTACAAATAAATCAACATTTTTTTCCTTATACTACTAATATTTTGATGAATTAAATAAAAATGTTTATCACTACATACAGCCATTGTAAAACAATCTTATCCATCGGAAAAATATATTATAAAAAATAAAAAATCCAACAACTCCTCTCCTCTCTAAATAATTCTACAAAGAATCAACATCTTGATGTCTTAAGCACTATTACAGGGCTTCCTTCGTCTTTCCTAATCAGTATTTTTCCATCTTTTACACAGAGATATTTTAAAACTTATTTTTTTGATAGCCTTGGCAGCACCAAACTCTTCTTTCAACACTAGACTCTCATTTATGTAGACTGGAATGTCTATCCATATGGCCTATCCATATGACGCATGGAAAGGTTTCTCTTGATCTTTCTTTTCTTCATCAATTCATCCTTGTCAGAAGCTCTCACAAATCTCACCAGAATAGATGGTCTTCCTTCAGTATTCCTTCTTTGTATCCGGTGACAAACATCTATTATAATTCTCAAAAGAAGTCCTATCAGATGGAAAAAGAGCCCTATCAACCTCTTGAATAACTAAATACATATTTTCACCTTTAGATTGCAGTATTCCATGTATTTCAATATCATTCCTTCTGGAATACTGCTCCAAATCTTCACATTTAACCTGAAGCTCTAGATTCTTCTTTCTAAGTGACAACATTTCAGTAGTAAGCTCTTCAATCTTCCTGTTACTTTCCCTCAGTTGTGCCTCTTGATCCTTTAAACTCTTAATAACTATGCCTATTTGTGCGTGACAAAGTTCAATTGAACCGCCCAGATTTCTCTCCATTTCTTTTACTTCACTTCTAAAATCCTTAATTAAATTAAGTACATCTTTCAACGTAATGTTTTTTCATCCACATTTTGCAACATATCCTTTTACCTTAACCTTTTTACCTTTGAGCATTTCTCACATCTCCAGGTTTTATTTTCCTCTTTTAAAAACTTAACATCTTACTTGCTCATGTTAACACACGAGGCATGATACAGTGAAGAACAATCACTCCAAAGAATTTAAGATAGCTGGCCTCTAACAGATTTAGCATATACACTGCAAGATATATCTTCAAATATAACATTTTTATTTATAAATCACTAAATATTAAATTTAAACTTAGATAATAGCACAAGCTTATCTCTCCACAACAAAACTGAACTGTTCTGTTCATGACTGACATCAACTTATATTAATACAGCAACTACATTAAAATATTAATGGTATAAATAAAAGCAATTGATATTTGAATTATACCTAAATATTAAGATATAATGGTCACATCAAGGTTGTCATTAGATCCAAATTTTAATAAAAGTTATATATACCAAAGTTTGCTTTGAATTTTTTTTTTGACAGCATAATCTAAAATAATAAAATTAGCTTCAATAAGAAAATAGGCTTTTTTTATTTTGTTCATTCAACTACATTTGAATATGGATCTCAAGTACGGAGAAGCAAGATGAATAAGATAGAAACAGTGGTTTTCTCTTTCATTAAAAAGATGTTTGATCGTGTACACAACACACCATAATATTGCTTGTACCTTGAAGCAGGATTGTATCCCATCTACTTGAATGCAATTAAGCTTTATTTGGAATACATTAACAATGTTTACAAATGCCTTTAAACAGATGTTCAAATATATTGCTGAGATATATTATACAGAAAGACTTACTAGTATGAAAAATGGAATGATGTTTGTGGATATCCAATCTACAATTTAATTAAATATATACAAACTTTAAAATAGAGAGTTTGTCAAGATTATTAAAATAAAGATGGAATTGGGTAACATGTTAATACTGAATAATAGTCATAATCACTTGATATATAATGAACTGGATTACAATATAAAATATTCAGTGATGAAAATTTTAGTTCAATAAATTGGTGGTTTAAAGCAAGAACAGAACTTCTGTATTTAAACAAATATCGATGACCAAGTACTTCTAAAATATGTTCAATGTGTAATTAGAGTAAATGTAATGCATTTTTAGGTGAAAAGTCTTGTGCTATGTGAATCTAGGTTTAAAAAAAAGAGACTTATTTAAAAAAAAGAGACTAAAAAAATGAGATGATGCATTATTTAAATGGGAATAGGTGGTGGCAACTAGTTAAATACTATAAAACGGCACAGATATAAATATTTCATTTGATTAAGAAGTTCAATTATTAATGAAGACTAAATTTAATTTTGTTAATATTATTATTTTGTTAGTATGATAAAACTGAAATTTCTATTTTTCTTTTTTGTTTGTACGTTAATTATGAAGTTCTACAACTCCAACAACCTAGAGACCAGGAGTATTATCTGTATAAAAGAATGATTTTTGAGTTATAACTTTTTTGAGTTGCAAATATTTTAACACAAATAATAAAGACAACTACTGTTAATGGTTAATAAAGACAACTACTGTTATTATTATTATTATTACTATTATTATTATAAAAATAAAAGCATAATAACAAATTCATTACCAAACTGATGGTAGTTGCCATTTTTGCAAGTACTTCCATAGTATAAAATGTTGCCTGTGCATAGTACCACACTTTATGAAGATCAAGATGGTGCCTTCTATGCTGTGTTTCTAACTGTACTACAAAAACCTGCATAAAATAAAACAACACAATAAAAAATTTTAAAAAAATCAATAACAAATACTGAATCACTTGAAACCTAAGAGCAAATTAATTATTATAACTGCACTAAATACAATAATAATTGCAGAAAATAATAAGTAAATTATCAATATTAATTAATTATATTACATCATAAGATCACAATTTATTTAATTACCAAAATTTGAATTATAACATTTTTTTAATTACTTATGTAGTAAAACCTGAATATCAATAAATTCAAAATTCACAAATTATAAAAAACAATTTATTTGAATGTAATTACAAAATTAAGTATAAACTGAAAATGTAGGATCCCACAAAAATTTATTCTTGAAATTAATAGGGTAAGAAGTTATACATTCACTGGTGGTTTAAATTTCATTTAATTTTATATGAATTATTTTAATTACAAAAACTATATATATATTATTTTACTGAAATTAATCTTTTTTTAAGATTCATATTAATCCCTTATTCTGTTAAATTATATTAAATAAACAACTTAGTAAAAAATATTTAGAAAAGATATATATGATCTTAATTTTTCATGAAAGTACTTTCACAGGATCCCGCATTCTCAGTCACGACTGAAATAATTACATAATTGCACAATATAAATTAAAAAAAAAAAATTCTAAAATAATGAAAATTGAGATTTTATTTTATTTATTATTCTTGTTTTTTTAAATTTTCATCACATATATGCCTAACTTAATATCAGTGGACAGCAATGGTAGCAGCTCAGAAATCAATGGGAGCACAGTACACATGTTGAGCTGGTACAAGTGCCACTCTCGCCATGCCAATGACCATGCAGTTTTCCCACCATAGCGGCGCTGCAGCCCCACCACTCTCAGGCTCCAATAAAAGAGCATGCACAAGAGTTAATTTTTAATTCATCATAGACGACCAAGAAGAAGAAGATGGAAGAAATTCCCTGGTCACCTCAACATGGGACCTTCTGGTAGATGCCAACATCTCCAACGAAGCAGCAGGCCTGGCCATCTCGCCAAGGGAGCTGCCGGACACAGATGCTACAACTCTTCTCAGACCTAATGCAAAAAACGGCCCTTTTCAGGGCTACCACAAGGTTATAAAGCACAACGTGCCATCAAAGCCATCTAAGAATAACTGGCGCCCAACGTGGGATGAAGATCATCTGGAGGTGAAGACTGGACATAGCCACGCCTGTCGACCTCATATTCGCCAACAAACCAACACACAAGCGGCCCAACAGCATTGACTGCCTGGTTGCAGGCATTTGTGCAACATTTCCGCCAGCGATAATGGCACACTTCAGCGGCCTACCACATGAGGACCCAGAACTGTTCCTCTCTCCTCTACAAGAACAGAGAGTGTCTGTTGAGCAATGGGCCAAGTACACTGAAGGACAACTGAAAGGAGAGACTCTGTCCTGGTCAGAAAATACAAAGACCTATACAACTTAATTAGTCCGAGTTCATAGACTGATTTTGGCATCAATATTGGCAAGCTCTGGTCTCAACTTTACAAACAAATGCAAGGAGGTAATGAATCAGCGAAGCTTTTCCTGTTGGAGAAGAGGAAACTCATTCACTGATTAGCTCACGGTAGCAAAGTTGCGCCTTCCTACCAATTATGCTGGAGCAGCTCAGACCCCAGATTCGACTTTCCCTGCAAGTCGCAACCATCCATGATATTGACAACCTGCGGCATTGAGCCATGATCATTGAAGCAGACGAACAGGAAATCCAAGTTACAATCTTAAAGAGTACTCATGAAATCAGAGTTAGTTCTGGGCAGAGTTTGCTGGATAGAGTAGGTGAGCTTCAACTGGATACTTCCATGGCTAGAACAAATGACAAGGCAACTTGACATAGAAGCAGCTTGCCTCCATGATGTCATTACTGCCCAGAGCACCATTTTCAGACAGACTCCCTAATAAGAGAGTAGCAGGGAAACGTGTTAGGGTTCTGGCTGTGGAGCCAATCGGGGCCCTCAATCAACTAGGCTCTGACATCCCTAGAATCACCATCAAAGAAGCAGGATGAATCATGAAAGCAGCCAAGACTCTGTGGCCAACTTCAGCCTTGGAAGAACTGAGCTGTTATCGTGGCAAGCCAAATCCAACACAATCATCAAAATAGATCTGGCATTGAATTCTACTACCTGCTATATCACAGGAGTGATGCAAATAGAGTTTCTCTGCAACATGAAAATTCCCACAATGCTTCTGCTAGTTCCAGGTCTTCGGAAAGAAATCATCTTAGGGCACAACTGGCTGAAGGAGCAACAAGCTGTGTTGGACTACAGTTGTGGCTGCCACCAACTGGGTAGGGAAACTCGCAAAACTGTTTTTTGGCACGATCGACCGAAACCTGCGGCATCGAAACTGGACTGGTCGGCAGTGAAAAGTACAGCAACCCCGAGGTAAAGACAAGATTGCAGATGGTGTTGATGCGGCACCAGGGAGTATTTTCCAGCGCTCCCTTGCAACCAATTCATACAGCAGTAGATGACATTATTGTTTACAGCAGTAGCTGGGAAGAACACTTATGCAACCTTGACTTGGTTCTGGAAAACCTACAACAACTTCACCACTTGATGAGCTCTTTGAGAAATGCCAATTTGGCAGAAATGAGGTGTCATTTTTGGGCCATGAAATCATACCCACGGGCAATATTCCGCAGCAGCAACACCTATGTGCCATCATTGAACACAAGACTTCTGGGTCAAGAAAGGAGCTGCAGAAGTTCATTGACACCGGTAACTGAGCAAGGGTAACTGGGCAAGGATATAGCTCAAGATTCTCACAGCTTTCCATGCTGCTGACTCACTGCTGCAAGGGAAACACTGGAAATGGACAGACACCATACAGCAAGGCTTCGACGTTGTTCGGTAGGCCTTCAGCAGACTGTTATCTCAGCCGGATCCAGAGCTTCCTACAGTCTTGCAAACAGACACCAGCCAGTGAGGACTGGGACCCATGCTTTACTAGCAAGGCAATCACAGGGAGTGAAGAATCATTTCGTACTCCAGCACGAAGCTTTCAGATGCAGAGGAGAAATATCACTCTCCAATGAGCTTGAATACCTCGCCCTGGTGTGGATAATCAAACTCTATCGACCATAACTTGAAGACCAAACTTTCATCCTCAGAACAGACAACAAGACTTTGAAATGGCTAAGGCAGACCACAGGGCAAAACAAAATATGCTCGTTGGGCCTTATTGGTTCAAAGTTTCAAGTTTACAATAGAGCACTGCCCTGGCCGGGAGAATGAACTACCAAATCTGGTGTAAAGAGAACCGGCGGAAGAAGAAAATACTAAAATGGTACAGGATGAAGGTTGACTATAACAAACTAAATGCAGCCAAGAAGAGAGTGGAGCGGTTACACCCCTATTGCAAGAACTTGTCGCCACTTCCCTGTTCCAACAGGTGTGGGAAGCACAAGAATCCGATCCAGAGTGCCAAAAAATATGCCAGGATCCAAATTCGGTCCCAGGCACTCACTTTAGAGTAGACAAAGATGGCATCGTATGGACAGCACGGTGCAGCACTAGGGCAGGACCCTGACCCGTGGGAGTGTATGTCCCACCCAGCAATCGCTCGGCTGTCATACGACACTACCACCACACTCTAGAAGCTGGTCATCCTGGAGCAGAAGAGACCTGATGGACGAACCGCCAATAATGCGATTGACAGAGCTTTATGAAGGACGCTTGGCAGTACATGCAGGAGTGCCGCACATGCGCCGCTGCAAACAAGGGCCAAACCCTTCACCAGACAATCAGCGACCTCAGAGGCCTACAGCTTGTTGGAAGCATGTGGCGATTGATTTAATGGGTCCATACCCAAAAATGAAACGAGGCAACAGGTTCCTAGTGGTGACGACTGACCTGTTTTCCTGCTGGGTAGAGGCTAGGCCCGTTCCTCAAGCTGACATAGACATCATCTTCAGCTGTTTGGAGGAGGAAGTATTTTGCTGGGGCTATCCTGTGGCCATCCTGACAGATAGCAGGACTGCATTCACAAACCGGAAGTGGAAGAAGTTATGCTGCCAATGTTAAAAAACTGCCCTTTTAAGGGCTACCATAAGGTTATAAATTACAACAAGCTGTCGAAGCCAATCTATGACAAAAACGACCCTTTTCAGGGCTTCCACAAGGTTATAAATTATGAGCCGTCAAAGCCAATTGACGACAACAACAGCCCTTCACAGGGCAACTACAAGGTTATACAGTGCCACATGTTGTCTAATTACTTCGACAACAAAATATTTTATTATGTGGTTATTAGGTTTGTATGCTGGTTTAAATATTTCTTTATTGTAAGTTTTACTAATGTTTTCAATGTTATTAGTATACCATGAATTTTGTTAGAACTTCGCCGGTTAGTGTCCGCAGAACTGGATGGCACGGTGAAGTCAATGAACTATGTTTACAGTTCTAAACATGACCAAACCTAAAATTGAAATGAAAATGGGGAAAAAAATAAAAAAATAAGCATGAAAACATTGTGTATTTCAGTTCAGTTAGATTTGTAATAAAGCATATTTTCAAAAAATACAAGTTTTGCTCGACAATGTTTTTTTCTTCCATTTGATGCCCGTGGGACTCAAATATGTCACTTTTTCCTCAAAAAGGAGGGTTTACGAATCACGCTTCTAGGTAGCAGTACTTAGCGCAGTACATAGCACTACGTAGCGTACAAAAACTTGATAATGTACTTGAAATAATAAAATTTAAACGAAAATAAATATATACTACAGCTTGTTTTAATAGCAAATGCTCTTAAATAGTAAATGAAAGTACTGAAGATGAAATATTTTTTTTTAATTCCCATCACTTCATTAAAAAATAAAAGTATTAGTTTACAAGAGATTATAGCTGCTTATAAAACACAAAATATATGAGCAGTAGGAAAGTGTTGCAAATATGGCAACAAATATTTGTTACATAAAACAGAAATAAATTCGATAGGTAAAATTTTATTCTACAGTTAGAACTATTTGAACTTATTAATGGAGAATAAAAAAAAATTGAATTTAATAATAATATAAAAAGTGTGTCCACAGATATAATTAAAATCGAGGGTTACACTTACATAGTAATAAGTGCAATATTACATCATGGATCTTCGATTTGTGAAGGTCATTATACTAGTTTTGTTAAAAAAGGAAAAATATGGTATGAATTTAATGATATGACTATCAACAAAAAAAAAAAAATTGGCCGAGAAATTCGAAGAATATATTTTTTTTGTTCTAGAAAGGCAATCAATTTTAATAATAGATCCATAAGATAATCAGTAACTGATAAAAACATAAAAGAATAATCTAACAAAACGCAGCGATATCCAAAAAAATTACAATGAAATTGTAAAGGTACAGTAACAGTTTCGCAGATATCATTTCTTCTGCTCAAAAAACAAAACATTTCTTCTGTAGAATTTTATTTATATTTCTGTAATATAAATAAAACTGTTTTTAACAAGATGATACTATATCAAAAAAGGTAAGACACATTATATTTCTATTATCAAGATCTTTTATCAATTTAGAATTTTGTTTAAAAAAACAATACATGTTAAATATATGTAATAGATATACAATAATAGATAATAAATGATGTTTAAAGGTTCCATATAATAAGAAAAAAATATAAAAATTTTTATTATTCACCGTTTAATAAATGAATCAGGCTGGTAAGAGTTTTGTAACAAATTTTTATATTTTTTTCTTATTATAAGGTATGCTTAAATGTTGTTTATTAACTATTATTTTATATCTATTGCCTATTACATATATTTAACATGTATTTTTTTTAAACAAAATTCTAAATTAATAACAGATTTTGGCAACAGAAATGTAGTGTCTTACCTTTTTTGATATCAGTATAATTTTGTTAAAAACAGTTTTTATATTACAGAAATTTTTGTTGTTTGAGTGGAAGAAATGATATCTGTGAGACTTTTACTGTACAGTTTACTATTTCATTGTAATTTTTTTGGATAAATACTTTATATAAAAATTTTTTCACTCTTTTATGTCTATAAATTGGTTGTAAGGTAATTACTTTGTTATTGTGTTTTGATAGTAGTTTTTATAAATATTATTAAAGTATCATAGTCATAATTATCATAGTCATTTTCAACCACTATATGTTTTATGATATTTATTTCATTACTTAACTTTTCTTTGTTATTATGTGTTTATTTGATTGCTCTATTAATTATATTTGTGTAAGTGTTAATTTTATGATACCAAGGGTGATTTAATTTTTTATGATTTGTTATATTATTACATGTAGATAGGTTTTCTATAAACTGATGTTTCAATTTGGTTGTCCTTGTTTAGAAAACCTACATCTAAAATATCAACAATATGATACTTGAGGGCACTGTGAACTATGCTGTTGTGAAGGTTTTCTTGAATTTTAGTTTGAACAAGATCAATTTGCCATTGAAGTAATGGCGTACTTATTTACAACAGAGGAATATGCTGATATGGTATTCATTTTGGAAGTGTTTGATAGTTAAGGATTAATTAACTGACCACCTATTAAAAAACTATTAACACCAACTGATTTTTTTCACTGTCCCAACTTATACTGTTTTTGCACAGATCTCTGCTTCTTCAGAATGGTTATTTTATACAAAAAAATAAAAACATTAAAAACTGTACAAATACCTGTTATCTCTTATTAATAGAAGTAAAATAAACTATTCTGTGCAAGTTCTGAACAAGAACAAAAAGAAGCAGTAAATGCTAGCAATTAAAATTATAATTACATTCTCTACTGAATGCAATTCACTAAGCTACTTATAACTTACATAAACTATATCAAAACATCAGCAACTGAACAATTACTGATTAAGAAGGCTCTTACAAAAAAATGTATAATTAACTTTATTTAAAAAATAATAATCACCAATACTTATTATGTTTATTACTCACTCTACAATTATATATATAATTGATTTTTATTTAAATTTCACACGAAACAACAAATATTTTTTTTACCTGGTTGAGTACACTGACTTCTGGCAAATTGGTTTAAGTAAAAACAAGACAATTTTACGATGGATATAATGCCAGGAATTAACTTATTTTAATTAAAGTACTATATTACAGTGTTTATTTTTTTTAAAAAAGTAATTATCCATAACAGCCCTGTACACGTAATTTTCACAGGCCTAAATATGTAAAAAAAACTAACCTGAACAATTAGTTAAATAAATATCTATGTCTGTTAGGGCTATGTAGCACATAATAAGTTTTTTTTTACATAAATATACAAATGTAAAATTATACAGTTACTTCTATGATAATCATGTAATCCAAATTATCATTCCAATTCAGATAACAAGGATTCTACTGTAACATTATAATACTACACTAACATTAAAACTTACTAAATAATCTTTGATAAGTGAATCCATTGCAGCAGTTAAAGCATGATTTACTCTACCCCACGAACACTGCCTTTTATCTTGAATAAACCGTACGATGACTGAATAATGTGAAGCTAATGGTAAAATCTGCTGTACTAAATCTCTTAATGAAGGATCTAATTACAAACACATTTTGAAAATTATGAAAATGCAAAACAATATATAACATAATACATAAAACTATGTTTTATTATTTTTGTAAAAGAAATTAAATATTTACTATTATAGTGACATTACATGAACAGTAATTTTACTGCTCAGAGTAGGAAATTAGCATGAATAAAGTATGTTGTAAGATCTGGTAAGAAACATGCAATAAATCAACTTAATCAGAACCTAATGTTGCATAAAACTGAGTAGTGCTGTTAATTTCACATTTAGGTTGTACAGTATCGTCTGATAAGACTAGGTCGGGGATTGATTATTTATTTACCTGTTATTGATTATTTAATCTTACATAATGGTAAAACAATGACATATGAAAAAAGCTTTTAAAATAATCAACATTTTTAAACTATGATCAGCTCCCCCACCTCCAATTTTGCCCCAAAGTATTTTTTGGGTCACTTGCACTACTACTATGGTTAGGAACACATAAAAAAAAAATAGGTTAAAAAATATGCGATAAATAAACATAGCTTTTTCGGTTTCTGGGGAAGGAGAATTTTGGGGAAAAGTTTTTTTTTAAACAGTAAGATAAGCATGTATTTATTTATGCATGTACTAAGCTTAATATACAGTGGCATTATGTTTGCAAAATTTGGCTCCAAGAAACTATCTACTCAACCCCCTGGAGATATTAATCTCAAACTTTTATCAACAAACTGCCCCAAATTCTGTACCAAATTTAATCAAAATCAGTTAATCCAGTTAAAAGTTATTAAGCTTCAAACATGCCAACACATGTACATACGTATATGAAAATTACCTCCCAACTTTTTTTTTGTTTTTTGGGATCCCTGGGTCATGAAATGTCAAGAAATGCAAAAGAAAAACCCATTTCTCATTTTTTAGCAGATTACTTTTTTCTTGCAGGTAGCTCTAGAGGGTTACCAAAACGTAAAAATAGATAGAAATAGAAAGTAAAAATAGATTACACAGTCATCATTGTCTATTTTCTTGCCTGATCTAGTAACAGCAGAATTTCTTATCATTGAAGTTGAAAATGATGTTAAAAGGACACAACATTTTGAGTTACTTACATAAAAACACAAAACATTTCTAGCATAATTGCACGACTGGCCTGTAATAAATAATTCAAAAATGTTCAAATGGAAAAAATGTTGGTAGTGGTAATAAATAATAAATGGGAGTTCTTTGAACCTTATAAAACTGAAGATTCTAAGCAGGTGGAAAGGTTTTAATTAAAAATTTAGAAACTTACAATAAAAAAAAACTTATAAATAAATTTTTAAATTCCTAAAATCTTTCTAGAAAACAAATTGCAAAAGTAACATTGTTTTCCTTCATATCATTAACTTAGTTTTACAGGAGTACAACAAAAATAAGGAGTTGTAAAAAAATACAATGAACAATTATTTTTCTTTATATCTTTAATTCATTATATCCCTAAGACTATATCCACAAAGTTAAAAATTTCTGAAAACATAGAAGAACTCTGTGGGTATGTGACACAAGAAAAAATCTAAAACTTAAATAAGTTTTAATTTAATTAAAAAAAAAAAAGATCTGATACAAAAATTATTTTAATTCAAATATATATACATATAAAAATACAGAGCATCCCACAAAGAAACAAATATTTCACACTTGTATTCCTTTCATAAAAATAATGAAAAAAATTTGCATAAACATAGGTCTGGAAACGCTTTGTTAGAAAGTTATGGCTAGCAAAAGATTTCTCCTGAAATTCAGCTTCCCCAGTGAAATGAGGTCTTATCAAAATTTATAGGATGTTAATTGAGGGGCGAAATTAATGGCTACCTATGGTTTTTGACCTGAAAAATTGAATAAAGTAGGTTCCAGTACTGTATCTCCAGTAGTTTTCATGATATCTGAAATAAAACTGAAAAATTTGTTGTCTGAAAACAGTTTTATTTAGGTTTGCAATACAATAACTTTGTTCAATGACTAATAAAACATAAAATTTATAACAGAACTTATAGAGAATTTAATTCTAAAAATAATTATGTAAATAAGTTCAATAAAAATCAAATAAACGTTTTAAAAGATCAAATTTTACTGAAGAAGAAACAAAATAAAAAATAAATGAAATGACTTACACTGGACATTTTTGCAATCCATTCATTTGTTTGTTTAAAAAAGACAGTCAATAATAAACAAATACAGTATAGTATTTGATTACAGTATACTATTTATTTTATAGTATAGTAGTTAACTAAATACTTACAAAACAGTTTTAAAACATTCTACAAAAACAGGATTTCAAGAATACTGCATTAATTGAAGTTCTTATAGTTTATTGAAAACCTAAAGTTGGCAATACTGTTCTCTTCAAAAACAAAATTTGAATCGAAGTTACTGCACAGCTGTTCAACAATTAACTTATCACTAATCATAACTACTCCCTTATATGTGATTTGTGTAGTGTATGTGAGCTTTTTATGATCTGTATGTATATATAAAGTATTCGTGCTTTTTTAAAAAAGTAAGATGCCATTCAATTTTTCAAATCAAAATATATGCAGACATCGTTTTTGTTTACGGTTTAAATAATGGAAATAGGCGGGCCACAAAACGTGAATATGAACGAAGATTTCCAAATAGAGGAATACCTACTCACGAAACATTTTCTTAGTTTTCAATGACTTAAAAACTAATGGATCTTTTCAACAGCTGCTTGTTCCATTGAAAATCCTATAGAATAGCTTGTATTTGAGAAAGAAAATATCATTCAAATGATACAGCATCCTTGAGTCAGCAGTCACCAAATTTCAAATTGAACAGGCATATCCCAAAGTAAGTCTGGAGAACACTAAAGAAAGAGAACTTTTTCCTTATAGTTTACAAACTGTTCAAAATCTTCAACCAGCCACAGTGACAGTGAATTAAGATTAAATTTTTGTCAATTGATACAAGAAAATTGAAATATTGCTCATTACATTTTATTTACCAATGAATCTATTTTTACAAGAAACAGAATGCAAAATCTGAAAAATTATCACAGGTGGTCTCAACTGAAAATCTGAATGCAATAAGAGTCAAACTTTCAAACCTTATTTTTAATAAATCTATGATGTGGTATAATTAGGGACCAGTTAACTGAACCATTTATTCTTCAAAATCATATTTCTGGTATTGTGTACAAAGAGTTTTTACAAAATCAATTAACAGTTGTGCTAAAAGATGTACCTCTTGAAAAAAGACAATTGTTATTTCAACATGATGGTACACTACCTCATTATTCACAAGATGTTAGATAGCATTTAAACTTAAGCTTTCCAAGCAGATGGACTGGTTAAGGTGCCCGATTAATTGCCCTCCTAGGTTCCAGATTTAAATCCCTTGGACTATTACTTTTGAGATCATTTAAAGGAACTTATTTACGCAAAAAAAGTTAATTCCAAAAAGTTATTGAACAGAATTTTAAACTCTTTTGAACATCTTAAGAATGACCATGATACTATTAGAAAAGCTTCCTTTGATGTTATGTGTCGCCTAGATTTTGCATAAACTATCAAGGAGATCATTTTGAAAAGTATCTGAAAGGTATGAAAATACAATTAAAAAAACAAAATTAAATATAATAAATTTTTTGTGTAAGTCCTTAGTTTTTATTGTGCAAATCATTTATTTTTTGTTCTTTCTTCTTCAGTAAAATTTGATTTTTTAAAACATTTATTTGATTTTTATTGAACTTAATTACATCACTATTTTTAGAATTAAATTGTCTACAAGCTTTGTTAAATAAATTTTACACATTTATTAGTCACTGAAAAAAATTATTGTATTGCAAACCTAAAAAAACAGTTTTCAGATAACCAATTTTTCAGTTTTACTTTGGACATCATGAAAACTACTAGAGATACAGTTCTGGAACCTACTTTATTCAATTTTTCAGGTCAAAAACCATAGGAAGCCATTAATTTTGTACCTCAATTAATATCCTATAAATTTCAGTAACACCTCATTTCAACTATGTCTAAGAGCTCGTTTCACCGGGGAAGCTGAATTTTGCAAGAAATCTTTTGCTAGCTGTAACTTTCTAACAAAGTGTTTCAGATCTATCTTAATGTAAAACCTTTTCATTATTCTTATGAGAGGAATACAACTGTAATGTACGTCTGTTTCCTCGTGCAACACCTGTATATCTATATAGATAAAAATGTCAATGTTAGTTTGTTAAAAATCTTAAATCTCCTAAGGTTCTTCACCAGTTAGTTGCTTTGAAATGTTGACACAATGTTACATTGGAATATGAGTGTGCTTTTATATACCTACTATTTATATACCTAAGATCTCACAACTGTGACAGGTAACTGTAACTGTGTTTTTTAAAACAGCGCTATCTGCTGGACGTAAAAGCAACACATGCTATATAAAATATTTTATGATTACATATCAATGTTTCTGATATGTGTGTCCACTATAGACTAAAAAACTACTGGAGCAACTTACACATGGGAAAAAGGGAGAAAGGGAAAAATTGAAAAAGGTAAAAGGGAAGAAGGGGAAAATGGAAAAAAGAAAAATGGGAAGAGCGGGGAAAAGGAAAAACCAGGAAAATAAAATGGAAAGTATAAAGGGGAAAGGGAAATAAGGGACAGAGAAATGGTGGAAGGAAAAGGAAAATGGTGGAAGGAGGAAGAAATTGGGAAGGAGAAAGAGTGGTGGAGGGGAAATGGGAGAAAATAAAATGAGAAAAGGGAAAAGGGAAAGGGAAAGGTTAAATTTTGTGAAGTTTATAATGTTCATTTTGTTAATATTTTATCAAACTTTCAATTGTGTTCATTTAATACATACATATATATATATATATATATATATACACACACACACACACTCAAATCTAGCAATAGCAAAGCATTGCTGGGTCTGCTAGTATAAATATACATATATAAAGTTTCAATTATTCTTACTTTTATTATTATTAGATACACCATATAATTTTGAAAAATATTTTTTCTTTTACATCTTGATAATTAAAAAATATACAAATGAACACACCTACAGTATCACAGATTTGAAAAGTACGTGGATCAAATGGATTTGTCAGGGGTTCTGCAGTAATATATTTGCCATGAAAGCCATGCAAACATGATAAAAGATCTTCAATTAAAATGCTTTCCTGAGATAAGGATGGCACAGCAGCTGTAACATAAAAATAACATCATACATCAAAAGGAATTTCTGTTATCTTTGACCAAAATTATGTTTAATACGCAAAATGTGGTCAATGTTAATTAATGTTAAACTTTTTATAGAGCAAATGAAGCTCATTTTAAATGTTATTACGGTAATATAGCACAAAAGATTAAAAAAAGAACGTAAATAGTGAATTACAGTAATGTTACCTGATATTCTCAAGAACCTACACCACATATCTATCAATCATTTTTGTGAAAAGCACTCACTGTCTTTTCACTCAATCTCTCAAACAAACAAGGCAATCTTGTAAAATGTAAAAATAAGTAATTTCCTTACTTTTATTTTATTAACATTATACTTCAATAAATATACAGATGTAACATTTATAAAAAATAATATTTTATGTAGTTATTCACAAATTTTAAATAAGAACATTATAAATAAACCAGAATTCAAAGGAAAATAGTTTTAGTGATAACTTTCTCCTATTTTAAAAATGTGTCTCTTTTAATTATAAAATGCAATTGAGCTTTTAAATAGTATTAATAAATATTGTATAATGTTACATACTGTCAGTCGGTGCAGGTTTTTCACAGAAAAATGAGCTGGAACATTTCTGCAAAGAATACTTAGAAAACTGGATATTATTATTGAAAATCACATCCAGGAAATGCCAACTGCATAAAACATGTTACTTTATAAAAAAATAAATAATAAGAATTTAAACAAATTATTTAATTCCAACAAAAATTCTGTTAAAATTAATTTTTTTCTTATTTAAAAAACTAAACTATTAAAAGAATTGTGCAATTCAATTTGTTGATGCCACTGTTATAGAAATCTGTTACTGTTACCAGTTTTCTACAATCATTTAACACATACTGGTTTTGTGCAAACTGCGTTTAATGTATATATATATATATATATAAAAAGATATCTGGTACAGATACTTGTAATAGATCATTAACATTAGGCAGTGATGGGGAAATAGAAAGGTCAATTAAGGTTATATGAAATGCAACTGAATCCTTGCTTCTTCAGATGCATCGACTTCTGCATAGCGAGTGATATATTAGCTATAGAAGTATAAAATATGCTTAGTAAGGTAAAATAAATGTAAGGATTTTTCAAAATGTACAAAAAGCTCATTTTCAATTTATAATATTTATTTGACAAAAAAAATCGATGTGCTTTTTTCTCTTTTCTACGAAAACAGAACAACAGTGGTAGAATGTCTCTGTATACTTTTACACCCAATTCTTATAAGAATGTTTTGGTTGTCACTTCATTGTCAGCAAAACACATTTTTCTGAAATGTTCTTTTAATTTCATGAATAAATGAAATTCAGAAGAGATGAGATCAGGACTATACAGTGAAGGAGTGATGGGCTCTCATCAGTATAATTTCAACAGAGGTAAGGTTTCTGTAACATAAGTGTGCATCATCACACTGGAAAATAAAAATATAATTTGCACTGCCAACAAAAATCTGAGACTGTTAAACAATACTGTGGATTCAAATAGAATGATTTTGATGAATAAAATGACTCATAAAAGATTATTCCTATTTATAAGACCAGTCTTCTGACACATGGTTCATCAAACATGGATGAACAGCCATCATTTTATACAATGATTCACATTCCTGATATCTATGAAATCTGTTCATATGCATGAAATAATATTCCAGGAATTTTGTGAACTTTTAACTTTTTGGCCCAAAAACTCACTTGAAATTAGTGCAGTGGTATTGATGCAGGAAGGACGATCATATTTTTCCTCTCTACTTGGTCAAGAAGGTTCAAGCAATATTCATGGGAACAGATTTTAAATAGGTGTTACCTTTTCGAAATTTCTCTGAATATCATTGTGAACTAATAATATTTTTTATAACTGATTTTATTAATAAGCAACAAGTCCTAAAAAATAGTAAACTGATGAAGAATTATATACAATGTATACGGTTTTAAAATAAAAAAATTATAATTGTAAAAAATAAGTTTGTTTACAAATGGGTCCAGCAGGAGAAACATTAGCTTCATCTATGAAATCCATTGACATATGAGGCCTTGAAGTGCTCCAGTTGGTAAAATCAGTAAGTGATGTTTGTGCTGTCCTTCCATCAGATTTTTTGTTACGAGAAGACTTCTTTCCTTGAAGTTGTGCAGCAATTTTACTTAACTTACTGCATACCTGAAAAAAATTATAAATACTGTTTTTTCCAAAAATTAAAATTATTCTAAAGGAAATCAAAATATTTTCATGAAGGGTGTAGCACAAAATTGTTATGATTAAACAACAAAAAAAAAACTGCCAAAAAAATCAATCCAGGATATCAATTCTAACATGAAATAATTAATATAAACTATGTTCTTTTTCCTTTGGTGACACAAAGATCAATGATCAAGATTCAGTTCTCAAACTGCTAGGAAACTTATCCTTGCATTTGAAGAATATATGCCCTCTCTTTGAAGTAAGAGTCAATTAAGGACTTTCTATTAAAAGAGGTGGAACACTTGCAGGGGGTAAGGTCAAAGGATTTACTAACATTTTTAGTTGTATGCCACCACTTCTACATCAATTAAAAGTTTATTTTTTGAAAAAATCAAAACTAAAAACCAACTGAAATTCATCAACGGTTGATACTGCTGATTACTGGTCCTTTTGTCTTAGACAAACTTATCAAACTGCTTTAAGAATTGAGAATTGATTACATTGACAACAGGATGATTCCCCAGCTTACAGACAGACGAACAGAGAGATACCACGGTTAGCTTCAAAAAATGATGAACTAAAATGATCATTTACACAGAAGTAGTGACGGTTTTCTAGGGTGTAATTTAATAAGGGGTATAAGGAGTATCTCCTGTAGTTTTACAAATACATAGCTGTATTCACAATTTCACCCATTTCCAAAAATTAAGCACACAATGAGATTGGGGAGCCAAAATGTTACACAAACATACTAAAAGTTGAATAGCCCAGTCATCAATGTTTCTGAAGTATCTGGTGATTTCACAATTTGTCTTCCCTACGGGACAAAGTTAATCATATTAGTGCAGCAGAATGATACATTATCCTTTATTTACTGTTGGTATAAATATGTTAAAACATCAAAAACTGAGCTAAAATCTCAAAAGTTAAAACATTAGTTTCATCAATAAAAAAAAATAACAAAACAATTCTTTCATTGTCTTTGTATGATGTTGAAGATCTTTAATAAAAAGATGTTAAAAAATTCAAAGTCTCATCAGGAAATTTAAGCAGTAATGATTTCAAAGGATGTTACTCAAAGGATTTCTGGCATCTAAGACCATACCTGCAGATCTCCAGGTATTTCCATACCAAAAAAAAAAAATTTTGGGAGATTATTACTTTTTTATTAGTACTATATACAAGAAAATTTTTTATTTGCCATACACATCAACAAAAACACTGTAAGTTGTGCAAATTTGAGATTTTTATCATCAGCCCCATCAGAGTTATCTGAAGCCAAAATATGAATTTAAAAAAATTAGTTTTCAAAACTTCATAAAAATTTAGGGGTAAGTATATCACAACTAATATTACTTATGGTAAAACTGCTAGCATATTCCTACATATAAAAAAAATAATTCAAACTGTGTATGCCATCCCTGCATCTTGAAAAATATTACCAAAAGTGAAATTTCACCGTTTCTCCAGTTTAACTATTTTGGTAATTTTCTCATAGGAAGAAGAGAGCTAGGTAAATAAACCACTAGTCCAATCTTTTACCCTGAGAGAATATGAATAAACTGGTTTTTGTTTCATCCTTCCTGGACCAATCGTATTTTAGTTATGATTTTTTTCCATAAACCCTTACAATCACAAAAATACAGGTGCGCACTGTAACAAAACTGGCCGCCACAGATAAACTGCTTGAAACATGCTTGGTCCTGAAACATGTAGGAAACAAGTAGGTAAGTTTCAATTTTTTTTTTGAATTGGTCAAGCAAGCAGCTTATGTTTTTATGCGACACTTCAAATGGATTGACGCTGTAATTTTATTCTCACGAATAAAAAAATTGTAGGAAGAAAGTAAAGGATGGCAAAGGTTGTCTGTAATCAATCAGATTTGCAATTATTTCTTTCAAAACAAACTTAACAATAATAATATTGAAAATGTTTTAATTTCCATAAACAAAAGAATTAATAAAATAAATCCAATGTGTATTAAAGTTATTTACCTGTGGTACATCTTCCTCTTTCAAGTGTTTTACAGTATTTCGTGCAGTAGGGCAAGAAAATGGTACAGAGATCAAGCTTAGTTCCTTATTCTCTTTTTGAAATTTTCTTTTAAGAATTTCACTCAATCTCCTGTCATCTTTCAACTGCATTAACAAATTCATAAATGGACCAAGTATGTCAAGCCTGGAAATGAAAATAAATTTAATCAAAAAATTATTACATAGGATTTAAGAAAAGGATTGTAAAATATAAAATAAAATTATAAAAATAAGTGAATTTTAATGGTGTTTTTTTTTAAATTAGAGAAAATAGTAATTTATTAATTTTAGTAACAAGATATAATAATTTATTTGATTTGAATGGTTTATATCTTGGAAATATAAATTCATTCATATTTATTCATAGTAGTATTCATGGCACCATAACAATATCAGGTATTTTATAAGTAAGCCCTCTAAATAGAAAAGGTATAACTAACTAAAAACTACTTAATTGATCGTTTTTTATACAATATATTGATTGATCCTTTTATAGATCAACTTAAGACAGAATTAATTGCAAATATTAAGGTAGGATTAATTCGTTACATTTTTTAATAAATTTAGTTTTATTTGCACAATATTATTATTATTCTGATTTAGGGAAAGTTTATGACCAAAACTGTAAACTACAGTCTATAAGACCAGTCAATATAAAAAAATTTGCCTTTCTTAATTTTAACACTATTGATAAAGGGGATCCAAAAAATAAAATTTATGGACATAAACAGTTTAAAATAAAACTTAATAAAAATAGAAAGCTTTGCAATGTAAAGGTGTTTTATTACAAGTTAAAAAAAATATATATTAAAAACCTCAAAAGAACAATTTTGTTTTCAAACCACAAATTTAAAAAAAAAACATTTCTGATAATTAAAGAAAATGTGAACCGAACTATTTAACTACTATGGCAGCTGTTTGCTATTATGAAGTTGAAAATCAACAATTACATAAAAAAGTAATTACATAAAAAGTAATGGCTGACTTTCTTCAATTGACATTCAAGTATAAATCCATGATCATTAACTGAAAAACATTTCTAATTGTTTATTTTTTGGCCATATTTATGCAATACTCTTAAATTGAACCAGCGAATTGGTGGAAGTTTTTATAACTTGTATTAAGTAAATAATATACAATAACAAAACATAGGTTTAAATAATAAAAAATAAAATATTTCCCATAGGAAAAAATGACAAGCAAACACAATAATTTTCATACTTTGAAGATCTGAATGTAACAATGAGCCAAAATAAAGACTCCCAATCAAATTTAGTTAAGGTAATTTGTATCCATGTATGGAACTACATTTAACCATATCATTCTACCTTAAAAATTGGAAATTGGTCAGTTTGAAAGGAAATGATGGACAAGTGATTTGCTGATATGGAAAATCCAAAGGTTGGATGTTGTCAATAATTACATTTTATTTATTTATTTAGCTTTCTACTGACTGCTAAATAATGAAAGCAATTAAATGTTGGAAATTAAATTCTTAAAAACTGAAATATTTAAATGTAGTTATTTCTTTATGAAACATCTTTATTCTAAATACCTACATGTAAAATTAAACATACGTATTTTAATCACTCATTTCCTTTTATTTGTATAATTTCCAATAATACAAGTAAATTTACAAATAAAAAAAAAATGTGTAAGGATTTATATAAATTTATATGAGTATTATTTTAAATGCTTTTTGCAAAACTTATAGGCTTTACATTGCATTTGATTAGACATTGTTATTTCAACATTTTATCATATTTTCATTGGTGGCCAGTAATCCTAATCCAACCTAAAGCTTAAGTGATTGTTGGGTAAAATAGGCCTTCTAATCTATCTTAAATACATACCTTATAACAATCAATAAATCAACAGTAGCTAAAATAATGAATATAATTTAAAATTGCACTTATTAAAAACCAAAAATAAATGGATCACTGCATTACAACTGAGAAAAAACAGACTGTCGTCAGGTAAACCTGAATAAATGATTATTTATTTATTCATTATTATTCCTCTACTTTTTTTTTACATAATTTCATAGATACATTATATTTTCATTAAAAAAATTCTTATATCAACTTAACTGTACTTAAAAACTAGTAACATTATTAAAGTTTCTAATATATCTAGTTCTGACACAATTTGTTCTTACAGTTTCTTTTAAAGGTGAAGAGAAATTAGGTATTGCCGAGAAAAAATCTGTATGGGAGTTACCATCACATTCTGATTGCATTAAATGAACCAATTTATCTGCACTGGCATTTTCCTCTAGAATCAAAACTTAAATCTTCTATTCTTTCAAAGATAGAAAACATAAATATCCATTTTACTTCAAGCAAAGTTTACTAAAAATAACTGTAATAACCATAATAAATTTTAATGCATATACAATCAATAAATTGATGTCAAAGGATTTGTCACATTTAGTAATTAAAAACTGAAATAAATAAAAATGTGGTATTTAAAAATGCTGCAAATAAAAAAAAAACAATTGGAAATCATAAAATTATTCTTAAATACAGACTGGATAACACAAAAAAGCACTCTTGTAAAAAATTTAAAACTAAATAAAAAAAAAAAAATGTACATCAATTTTGTACATTGAGTGAGAACAGTCAGCAGTATCTGTTAGCCATGGTCATTCATAAATATGAATTAATCTTGTGCCACAAGATCTGATGCTTTTAAAAAATTTTCCAATAGGAATATGGTTCAATAATAAAATGTATATAAGATGTGTAAATAACGTAATGAGACTGGTTTAGAAAAAAATGTTATTTACAATCCAATTATACATGGACTCACCTTCAAAATAGTTCCCTTGGGAAGATATGCAATGCTTTAAATGGTTTTCCCACTCATCATAGCAGTGTTGGAACTCAGAAACTGGAATACCCTTCAGATGGTTGGTTACATTTTTTTTATTTCTACTGTTCCAAAATGGTGTCCTTTGAGGTGTTTTTCTAAAATCGGGAACAGAAACAAGTTGCAGGGA
Organism: Lycorma delicatula; assembly: GCF_047948215.1. NCBI lineage: Eukaryota > Metazoa > Arthropoda > Insecta > Hemiptera > Fulgoridae > Lycorma > Lycorma delicatula. The sequence goes on along the minus strand of NC_134457.1, from coordinate 199,072,645 downwards.
CTCAAGTCAGGTGAATAAGCTGGTTGACGAATTACGGGAATGTTTTTCTTTCCAAAAACACACCAATTGAGAGTGCAGTGTGACAAGGTGCATTATCATGATGCGGCATCCAGTTGTCTTTGATGACTGGTCTCACGTGGGCTCTTTTCAGCGTCTTTCAAGAATTTTTTTGAAAACATATTCATTTACAGTCTGTCCTACAGGCAAAAACTCCTTATGGACAATGCCATTACTATTGAAGAAACAAATTAGCATGGTTTTGATTTGCTCATTTTTTATTTTTTTTGTGACGTGGTGAGTTTGAAGTGTGCCACTCCTTGCTCAGGCGTTATGTTTCTGGGTTGTACTCAAATATTCAAAATTCATCACCGGTAATAATATTTTTTTAGAAAATCAGGATCAGTTATAATTCACTGTAGAAGATCGTGGCACACTTCTACCCTGTTGTGTTTCTGTTTAAAAGTGTGGTTTTTTGGGACAAATTTTGCACAAATTTTTTTCATGTCCAATTCATTTGTCAAAATTTGATGGATTGTGGTATGGTTCAAATTCAATTTTTCTGCAATCATTCTGACAGTTAATCATTGGTCGTGCCGTATCAAGTATCTGATTTGCTCAACATTGTCGTCACTTTTTGGCATTAACAGACTTCCCAAGAGTGGATTGTCTGCAACTGATACCTAGCCATCTGAAAGTGCTTTAAACCACCTAAAAACTTGAGCTCCTGACAGAGCATCATCTCCATATGCCCTTTTCAATTTTGAAAAAAATTGATTGCACAACGTTGCTCATAATTAGTACCACTCATTTTTGTAATGCTCAACAAAAACTTATTTCACGAAAAGGTTGTTTACATCTCATGTGACAATACACATGTCTCATGTCATAGATATGTCACATACTACATGTCTCATGTAACAATAGACTAAAAATATTAATACCTAATATAAATCAGCTGTTCATATAATCATATGTTTACTAGTAACTTTAGTGTTGCCACTTTGGCTGCCAAAAAAAAAAAAAACTAATCTTATTACTTTATTTACAGACCTCGTATATAGGGCATCTGTAAAAGATCTAACGTAGTAATGATTCTTCCATTGTTAAAAGTTATAGATCATACTTTAAAGTTTTTCTTGGTATGAAATTCACAAGCGTTCAATAAGTGCTCCATTAGTAGTGTATACAATGTCTAGGCTGCAATCTAACTTTTGCCAAGTACAAGGCAACATATCGCCATCAATGCCTAAATGAATTTCGAGAAAAATTTGTTGTTTCGAAATTCACAAGCAATTGTAGCCCGGATGTGGTGGGCTTAAAGTTGATGATAGCTTGTAAAAGTTACAAGTAGCCTCATCAGAAACAGCAATTTAATTAATATAATTGTCATCATCTTTTAAATGATTATGCATAGCAATAACAAAATTCAAATGAGCAATCCAGTCTTCTTCTAGTATTGCCTGCAGTAATTGAAGTTTGTGAGGTTCCTTAATATATTATGCACAGCTGAACAAGGAATGTTTAATTCATGTGCTGTTTGTGCGTTGACTTGTGTAGACCATGAAGAAACATATGTTGCACTTACTTGACATTTTCGTAAGAAACAATGACGCCTTGTAACTTTTCACTTCCCATGGTCTTAAAACTTTTCATACTGTGAACAAATAATAGGCCTTGGTGGTGGTGATATTTACATCACATTCTAAACTTATGTAGAATCACTGAATCCAATAATTTCATTTCTATGAACCACTCAACACACTGCATCTTCTCTTGAGCATTGATATCTACCACTGAGTGAAGTATGCAAGACTTTTGTTTTGGCTATGGTTTCTGTTATAGTGCTATGTAGGCACTTTTATATAACCAAGAACACTCTAAATCTTTTTGAATACTATTCTTAAATAAAACCCACCTGTTAAATAAGACCTGAAAATCTGTTATCTATAAATTTTTATTAATATTTAAAATTTCAAAGATCTATTTGTACACTCTGTACTTTAAATAAATTAAAATGTCCAAAATTGGCAAAAATATTTTTATTGATTCATTCAACACAATGCACCATCTTAAATTCACAACAATAGCACTACATAAACACTCTTTTATTTCTTTATTGAGGGGGCAGGCAAAATAATCTATTATTATTTAAATCTATTTATCCTTTGTTTTTAATAAAATAATTTTTTTTTTTAATACTTTGAATAAAAAGATCCTTAAACATATTCTTAGTTACTAAACTTCCATAACCATTTATCAGTTTATTTTTTTGGACTACTATGTTGCATTCACTAAGTCTTTACATAATGACATAATATGAACTGATGTTACTTAAATACAATTTATAAATTTATAACAAAATAATAAAATAAAAAATAAACCTTTACTTACTTTTTTGCTTTTAAGAATTCATATTTAGAAATAAATTTATCTGGATTACTGCATTTATTCTGTTCTACAATTTGTTTGACAGCAAGTTCAGTAACTCCACGTTTCCTTCCAGCCACATCATTATTGTATCGTAGTACATTTTCTAGACATTCTTCTGGTGAGACTGTAGACCTAACATAAGACTTGTAATAAGGGAGCGGATCGACTGTATCACTCAGACATTCTCTGGAATGGAAAGGATCAGGTTGTACAACAAGGTAAGGTAAAGCAGTGGTTGTTCACCTGGGATATGTGGAAAACATTTTGCAGTAACTATGAAATTTTAAAATCCATTAAAATGGTAACACTGAAATGCTAACACTGTTATTTATTTATTTCTAAAAACTGAGTGATTAAGTGCGTATTAAAATGTTCATAAATATATATTACTTATTAACACTTAATATTTAAGCCATTGTTTCTATTTAACAATATATGCTCAATGTATTCCCTGAGAAGAAAACAGATAAGTAAAAAAGTGCGCAATGACAACTGAAAATTATATGAGGATACTGATTCATGGTACTACCTATTACATGTTACTATATTTGCCTTATATTATTAATAGACAACAGTTTGCACTTATTTATGTTTTTATTTTTTTTTTACTTAAATTTATTTTACTTACTTTTAGAGAAACTGTCAGTTACAGTATTCATCAAACACCCACAACGTACAATAGAGTCTACAGCCTATTTATTTAATTAAAATTAAATTATGTTTAACACTTTGTTTACTATGGTTTCATGATAGTGGATCTGTTATTACTATTTGTAGACATTTTAATTTAGAGAACGGCTGTGATCTTCCTAATAAAGACTCATTAAACATTGGTATTAGCAGTTTAAGGAACAGGAAATGTAGTACACAAAGAGGTACAGGCAGACCTCCTGTCTTGGATGAAGTTGTGGATCAAATATGAGGAACTTGCCAGAGAAGTCCAGGTAAATCGACTCGTCATGCAAGTTTTGATGGGAAACCGCAATAGACAATTGTGATGGTTCTACACATATACATAAAACTTTATGCATACAAATTTCATTTAGTGCATGCAACTGAAGATGACAATAAACCACGATGTTACAATTCTGTCATGTACATTCTTGATAAAGTGAATGAAGTTAATGCATTTTTATAAAAAGTAATCTCTGGTGAAGTTACTTTTCATGTTTCCTGACAAACCTTTGTGAACAACTTTAACAACAGCTAGCAACTTGATATGGAAAAAGAATCTGTGGAGTTTCTTATAAATGGCAATTCTGCCAAAATAATTAACACTGTTAACAACTTTTATTGCGCTGTTTAGTTTTCTTGGGAAATAGAAACAGACATGTAGTTTTGAATTACACAGTACTTTGTATTCTAAATTATTTCTTGTCTATTTAATATCACTGACATTAGGAACTACTTCCACTATCAATCAGTACAGATAAGAATTTATTTGGATGTGTAGTAAACATTTAATAACATTTTTTTTTTTAACTTGTTAACGGAATCTTATTCACCTTTTTCTTGGACAGACTTAATGTTTCACTCATCTTTCCATCTGTATCTGTTCTAGAAAATGCAATCAATTATATTTTTTGTAATCAGCTAAAATATCAAAAAGTTTTAGCAATCATTCACATTCACAGTTTAGTACTAAAATTAAAAGAAACTTCAAAAAGGTCTCAAACAGTCACCATATAATTTTAATTAAAAACAGTAAGAATTTATTAATCATAATATACAGAGTGCATTTAACTCATACAATAAAATAGTGGTGACATCACTAGGAACATCAGCCAATAGGGTGTATTACTGGTATGTCTTCTGATACTGGTATGTGAATTTGTATAAAACTCATAATAGGTATGATCGACCATCAATCATCGCCTACAAAAGCACAAACTGAATATATGCTTACTTATACTTTTTCTTCTCAATGGATTTATTATAATTTTAGTATGCAAAATCTAATGTGTGTGTGTGTGTGTGTGTGTGTGTGTGTGTGTGTGTGTGTGTGTGTATACATATTGGAATTGGTTTATTAATCATGTGTTGCTATAACAACAGTTTTATCTATCTGCACAAGGGCTATCATCATGCAAAGCTTAAAAGATCAAGAACCACACTTAGGAACAAGATGAAAATTTGGATAATGGATCAAACAAAATTGAAAACAGAAGCGATTATTTAAGAAAAATTATTCCAAATTAATGGTGTTACTTATAGAGCCTATATACAGCCTTAAAAGGCAGTACAATGTTTCATGCAATGAACTGTAGTTGAAACCAAATACAGTTCAACAGCTGATATACAGTCTCAGGCTTATCTCACCTGAGACAATCCTGTTACTTTCAATATAAAGACCAAGACAGGTAATCTGAGAAAGTAAAAACAAAGATTCACAAAAAATTCAAAAAAGCACTCAAAAAAATCTCGGTACTTGAAATTTTGAATTCTAAGTCAAAATCTTTTATCAACAATTTACTAACCCATAATTTGATGAAACTTAATAACTTGAAATTAGAAAATTCCTAAAAAAAACATTTTACATAAGCTTTTTAAAACAATTTATTTTATATTTCTTTCTTTACAATTTGGATAACCCCATAAAAAGCTTAACAGCTTTTTCATATTAAAATTCATATGAAAAACTGCCATTTAAAATGAATGTAAAAGTAAGAAACCTGAATCTTGATAAAAGTAAGAAATGTAATGCAGAAAACAATGACATTACTATTACTAAGATGGGCGAAGAGCTTTCACTACAGCAGAAATATTAACCGAGTGGCCTAAGATAAACTGAACCAGACATGGGAGAGGAGAAAACAAAAAGCATTAGTGTATTTGACAGAGCAACAAACAATAACATTTCAAATGTCATGCAGCGAGCTGTGATGCTCAGTGACATTGATTGATAAGAGGGGAAAAGTGCAGGAGGGGGGAACACAACCTTTAGCTGTGAAGAAATGCAGTTGACATAAAGCCACCAGTACACACGTACGAATAAGCCACAGACGAAGGCTGTCAGAATATTCATTGTCAAGGAATATTACCCACAGGGCAGATTGATCAACAAAGTTCAAGAAATATTCTGTGCAGAGTTCAACAGTGACCCACCATCAATTATTCATATATGAGCTAGTAAAGAAGTTCAAGCGAACTGGATTTGTGCTTAATAAGAAGCATCACTACCACCTGTGAAAAGGACCGAGGCGCAGAAGGAAGATATTCGCCGGTGCATCCTAAAGAACCTGAACCTGAAGCCATACAAAATCATGGTTTTACAAGAGCTAAAGCCTACAGATTATGATAAATGTGTACAATATTGCATATGGCTACTGCAGGAAATCAAAAGTGATTTACTCGATCCAAATCTCTACTTCATGATGGATGAGGCATGGCTCCATCTCCATGGCTACATTAATTTGTGAAATTCATGATATTGGTCTGTCCAAAATCCACGACAAATATTCAAGCTACCGCTGCATGATGTAAAAATAGAATGTGGCGCACTGTGTCAGGGATTAGAATCATTGACCCATTTTCTTCAGACACAGTGAACTCAGTATGTTAGACTGCCAATATTTTCCTGCCATTTATAGAATAACTGATGTCAGACGAATGATTTGTGTATTGCCAGCAGACGGTGCAACAGCACATGCTTCCTTGAAAGCAGTACACTCAGTTTTCACACCTGACTGGACTGTCTCAAAGGATCTATGGCCTCCACGGTTGTTTGATCTATACAGTTGTAATATTTTTTTTTTGTGGGGGGCAATCTAAAGGGCAAGGTTTACCAGAATAAATCCACAAACTCTTCACGCACTGCAACAAAATATACACAATGCCATCACCAATATCCAGTGGAGCGAGTTACGGTACGTCGCATTGAATGTGATTCATCGGGCTAAATTGTCCCTAGATCATGGCAGTCAACATTTCCAGCAGTACCTGATAAGACAGAGGAAGCCACGTAATCAGGTTTTTGTTTCTTATTTATCTGTATATTGTCTTACAGTTCATGTAATCTTCACTTACTTTGGGTTCAGTTTATCTTGGTCCACCCCATATTATATAATGTAAAAGTTATAATGTATTATAATAAAAAAGTATTATAATGTAAAAGTTCCAGAAATTTGAACATAGCACATGTATTGATTGTATTACAACTGTGTGGCACTAGATAGTACAAAGTGCATTTCATGTTAGTCAGTTAGCCAAGTGACTTCTGTTTTTTGTGACTTTATAATTTTGTTTAGGTCATTCAATGGCAATTCTACAGTTAAGTGAAAATTTATGACATTGAAGAAACATATTTTAGGACTGCTTACCGTTGAATAAAGACAGTACAATCTTCAAGTCTGCACGATTTAACTGAAACTAATCCACATGTGTTTGGGTTAACTGTTTAAGTTTTCATCTCCGTCATCATTACTAGTGATAAATCATAGATTTATGGATGTGACCCAGAAGCTGTCATCATTGCAGTGGAACAGACATATCTCCATAACTGAAGAGGCAAGGCACTACTGAAGTAATATCAAATTAATGCTGATTTGTTTTTTGATTTGATGGCATTGCATACAATGTTTAATCTACCAGCTGAAACAATGAAAAGTTTCATCCACCTGATGTGGTGTAGCAAACCGTAGTTCGTACATCTTGATAGTGCACCCTCTCACCAGTTACTTTTGAGAAAATGTTTTGGCATCTACTAACCTAAATTCATCAGATAAAATTGAAGCATAAGGTCAATGGTTTGACCACTAAAAGAAATCCAGCCTAAATTGCAGGAGGTAATGTATATCCAGATGAGGAATGACTTCTAAAAGACTTTCCAATAACGGAAAAAATGGTGGCATAACACTATCCATACAAAAAGAAACTATTTGAAGAGAATGGGGGTCAATAATTTTTTAGGTAATTTAATAGGCTAATTTTGTAAGCATTTGGGTAGCACTTTATTATCCTAAGTTTTCCAACTAATTCTCTTAAACATTTTAGGAAAATACACTGAATATCAGAATGGCATGTGGCTAAACATCAATACACTATAACAATCAAGCACTAAGAAATAATTATAACAGAAAGTTAAAAATATCTTCAATTCATTTTGGTAGTAAATAATTTTTTGTTTAAAAGAATCTTCACTTAAGATGAGTTATAATAATATTCATCTTCATGAAATATAAATGAAAAACAAAAAAAAAGGAAGAAACAAGTAAACACAGCTCATTATTCAATCATAGTTATGTATCTGACTGATGATCTTTAATTACATGAGAATGCTTGGAACTGAAAAGAATAACCTATTAGCAAGAAACAACTCATCATATTCAAAGTAATTTCAATTCATCTCCCATAAAGAATTTAAAGTGAAAATGTAATTTCATACATTTCACCATGGAAAAAAATAATTCCTAATTATGCATAAAACCCCTTAAAGGACCGCAATTTACAGTATTATGCAGGATCGTATCGATATATATTACTGAATTATGGCAATTTTTTTCATAAACATTAAAACTAAAAATAGTCAAATTATCTTGAAGTCAGAAAACGTAAGAATATATATATATATATTTTTTTTAAATTTGTTCTAAAATAAATTTACTGAGGAATTATCAAATCCTACCCTCGCATAAGTTGTTTGTGATAGCAAGTAATAAGATGTTTATAACCTTACTTCTAGAATGCGTTTTAAACATAAAGTACGTTAGTAATTTATGAAATATAGTATAACAAATAAATCCTACTTACTCCCACGCTTCTATTAATTCACAAAGCAGTTTGTGAATTTTAAATTCATTCATTTTATTCGTTTATTTTAAAAAATGTTAATAATTCATTCCGAGCAACCAAAGTCACACTACCTCGCGCATTAAACTATCAACGCCAAAAGTAAGAATTGCCAATATTAATACTCTCGTTTTTAATCAATTAAAGATTTTTAATAATAGAAGAAGGAATCAGTCTCATTATTAGCTATGACTTCAGTTACTGTTATAAAATAAATTTCAATTATCACTGGCTATCAATAACTGTGTACTTCTGATTTACCACTAGCTGTAATTGTAAAGATTTAAACTTTTTTTTAATTTTACAGTAATTATTAATTCAACAAATGAAACTATATTGAAACTTAATATAACATAATTTTAATTAGTCTTTAATTTCATAATATATTGAAAAACAGTGTGTCAATTTCGCCTGTTTTCAGTCATAATTGAAAATTAAAAAAATAACTGCACAATTGTTTTGCTAGTTAAAAGTGGTACTGTGAAATATTTTCGCGCCATTTTTTTAGGTTATGCTAATCAGTTGTGCTTTTGTTTTTAAGGGTCGTGTAAACCACTGTACTTCACTTTTTATTTTGTAGCCTTATATGCATTTAGAACCAGAGTAATGAACCACAGGGTGAAAAGAGAAATCCAGAAAATATGCTCTAATCCGCCATTTGGCATTTCTTGTAATTTTAAAGATGATTCATTAAACAGTCTGGAAGCATGTAAGGATTTTTATTTACCATATTTTCGCTATTGTGTTATAATGAGCCAAACTTAGATATAAAAATTAATTAAAAATATTATTGTATAAAATTGTTGTGATAGTTTATGTTTATTATCCATGTGGATAAACTTCTCATAATATCTGAATTTTTATAGTAATCATAATTAAAAGTTTGAATTCATCAGCCAATTTATGCAGTTGGAAACTAGAGTACTTATATGGGGGCCTTATTATTTATTTTATTATTTTTTTTGTCAAACAAAATATACCTTTTTAAAAATAATATTTTATGTATAAACAAAGTACATTTATTTATCATTGTGTATTCTGTTAATTTGTTGTAATGTGGTTCTGGGTTAACCAATATGTCTTCAGATATTTATTATACTTATGTTACGTAATCTTTGTTTTATATTAAATGATGACATTTATGCAAAGAAATTAATTTTAAATTGACCCGTCATGAAATAATTTAAATACAGGAGGTGCCTTTTCTTAATTTTGTTATGTGACAGAATTAGAAAGATGTAACTGCTTAAAACAGATTATTAAATTAACTTCATGAACTATCTTACAGATTTTTAATAAAGAAGTCTTCAAATTTACCTTTTGGAGATGATCCATTTTATATATATATATATATAGGACGAATGAGTTTTTTTGTAACATAATTTATATTAATCTTGTTTGCCCTTTAAATTTCTGAGTGTAAACAAAATTAAGTGATAAATTTGTGGAAAAAATTAATAAAATGTAATTCCAGTACCTTAATTACAAATTTTGGAGTTTTTTATTCCACTTTTTAGAACTAATTAACAAAACTTTGCTATATGTCATAAAAATGTAAGCAAACTCCTTAATTATGTGAATAACACTTGTATTCTATCTGTTGTGTTAGTTTAATTTTTTTTTTTAATTCAATGTGTTTGCAGGTTTCATGTTATTTAAGAGTGTTTTGATTTTTATGTAATGAAGATAAATTAACTTTCAAAAGAAATGTTTGTAGATTATAATGAGTTTTTTTGATGAAACTCAAGTTTTTTTTCTCCCCATGTTTTCCCATGGATCTTTTTTACAATGTTGGACATTTCTTTTATTCATGGGAATATTGCACTTCCCTAGATGATTCTGTAATGATGTATTGTATAGGTTTTTTTTTATAAAAATGAACTAAATATTTTTAAATTGTTTATAAAAATTATTTTGTAGCTTATCTCTTGGATGTTATCAATTTCCCACTATCTGCAATCTCAGTTGATTGCCAGTATCTTTCTTCAGTATTCATCACAAACATTGTTAAATGAATTTATAATCAACATTTGTGTTTTTTACTTACTATCAACTAATAAAATTTTAATCTAAAATTATTAAATTATAACAATTTTACACTTCATAGTAAGTGGAATTTTTTCCTCCAAAGGCCTTAAAGATCCAATTCCTTTAGAGGCTTCTTTCTGATTGGGGTATATGGTGGCAATGTTAGTTGAATTTTAATTTTTGAACTTAATTCTTTATAATTGTATGAACTAGAATTATCAAGTACTTTTTTAAAGTTGTGTAAAAAAAATGTACAAGAAAAGAAAAAAATTAGGGATGTTTTGTGGTGCTCATACATTAGTGTGTTACTGGTGTAGCAGCATATTTTTCTGATTACACCATGTGAATCATCTTACCATTTTCATTTATGAGTCAATCCATTTGAAGTGTCCCAAAAAAATATAAGCTAGTTGCTTGAACAATTCAAAAAAACTTGAAACTTACCCACTTGTTTCAAGACCTTAAAACTAATTTTTTGTAATTTTTTTATTTAGGCAGTTTACCTGTGGCAGCCATTTTTTTTATGGTGGTTTTTAGTTATGATTTTTTTCTGTAAACCCTTACAATCACAAAAATAGGTGTGCGCACCGTAACAAAAATGGCCTCCACAGATAAACTGCTCAATAAAAAATTAGGCAAAAAATAGTTTTAAGGTCCTGAGACATGTAGGAAACTTGTGGGTAATTTTCAATTTCTTTTGAATTGGTCAAGCAACCACCCTTGGGGGTCACCTCAAATGGATTGACCCGTATAATATTCTCACAATTTACTGAAAATACCCCAAAACTCTCTATATTGAACATAACAAAAAATGCCATTTATAGTTGCTTTCAAAGAAATAAGAAAGATTTTTTTAACAAGACTTCCATTAATTAAAAAAAAAAAAACTAAATTAGAATTTTTAATATTACATAGATAAAATGCTAACAGTTAACATGATATTAAGAATAAAATAAGCTGTTCAATCAAACCTTACAACTTACTATATTGTGCTATAGCCACAGATATTGACATCACAGTAGCAATATTTGGCATTATTTGGGTTAAAAATTGACTTTTTAAAGTTATCATTTCACTGATCTCTATATAACTGGTTAGGGGATCCTATATATTGGAATTGGTAAAATTTGAAGCGTAAACTAACGCCACTAAATGAGTGGTAGAATTAAATAAAATGAAACGGCTCGTGCGCAGAGATAAGTGTAAGAGTTGGGATAAAACAGTGCACGGAAGCGTACAGTGGTTTTATTTAATTCCCAGCATCTCATTCTGCAGCACTGGAGTATGCTTTAGTATTGAACACTTAATTGTATTTTACGCCATAAGGATGCCCTATCCCGTTACATAGAGATCAGTGATGAAGAACTTTTAATTAATATCCAACCATTTTCTACAAAAAAATATGTTATGCATTTTTTCAAAATGATAAACATGACAAGAATTACAGAAGCACTTGTGTGAAGCTGAGAATTGTACAATAGTAGGCCTACACATAAGATGGCATAACATAAATCAAAATATATTATTTTCATTGAGTTCTGGTGTTGCAATTTTTCAAACATATTCAAAAAGTTAATATAAAATAACAAGTATACTAAATAATGGAATCGGAAATTACAGGAGAAACTAATTATTTTTAAATTTCAAAGGAAATAAAACTATTTCAATTAAAGAGGGAGAATGCCATCTACTTTAAAAGAAATATTAGAATTTCCAATGTTACTGTCATCAGAACTGTGATTGTAATCATCACTGTCACCTTCACTATCTTGTTAAGAAATAATGAATGATTCCATACTATTGTCAGTAATGTGTTCTTGTCGCATATATTCAGCGTCTGTTAACTTTATTACAATACATCTTTCAATTTTTTTTATTCATGTCAGCCACTTTATTTTTACATAGCCTTTGAATATCTTTGATATTAAAAGTTACATTTTGATAAGCTATGTATCCTTTACCTTCTGATCAAATCATCTTGATAGGATTTAAATCTGGGTCATATGGAGATAGTCAAAGAATGTCATGCCTTTTTTTTGTAAAAATTTGTCAAACATAAGACAGTAAACTTTTCTGTTTGCTTTTACCAATTTATACAACTGGTTTCAGCATCAAGGAAGAATGAGGAACAGAATGCTTGTGCGAACCACTTTATTATATCTTCTTTTCTTGAATTGGAAATTTGTGATTTTTCTAAACCAACATTGTGATAGGGTGTGTTGTCAGAAATTACCACATTATTATCAGGAAAGTTTGGAATTAACATCTCTTCTGTCCCTTTAAGTAGTTTTCCACTTTCATTTGACCTCTGTAATCACTATTTTTTAAACTTGCTTGCCAAGTTAGTAAGACATTTGGTATAAAATCCATTTCTCCTGTAGCATGCACTATAATAACTGTGCTGCTTTCTGAAATAAGAATTTTCAACGTATCACCTGTATCACTACACCACAATTTATTTGTAGTGTGAGAAGATAACATATATATGACTTGTCAAGATACACAATCGGCCTATATTCGGTTCTAAATTTTTTACAGCAATCAATTACTGAATACACTTAAACCTTGTGTCATGTCGCCTAATCAAAACTCTTCCTGTTATTTTCAGTTTTTCTCCACCTAAAGCCCAATTCTTTTATTATTTTTCTAAAAACTCGCTTCATTTACTGAATAACCAACGGCATCTTTAAGCACTAACATTACATTTTTCATCGTCAACAGTTGTTTGTGAATTTTGTGAAATTCGTTTATAGTATGTCTATCTACTTACTTGTCACAAGTCATCTAGTTCTGTTGGAGGCATTTCACAGATTTGTATTTTATTGGACTAGAGAAAGAAGTCTCTGCCAGATTTTTGGCCAATTTTTCTTGCAACTGCTTTTTATCTTTTTTCAGTCTAGACTTGGATTGCAACACCCCACAATGCAGCTGCTTTCTTCACATTTTTTAATGTGACTCAGGTGTTTACCTTTTTCCAACTTTGGAAATTGATCACCTTGTTTTATTAATGCATACATACTATTTATCGTTTTACCAGCCTGCCATTTTAGTTTTGCTTTTTATGGTCGACTTAAAATCACTCATAATTATAAAACAAAAAAATACATAGCAGATTATAAAATTTGATTTTCTCATTCAAAACTTGAATAAAAAGAAATGGAATTTGTATAAATGCTCTTACAGGATCAACAAATGCATTACAACTAATTAACTGGATTATACTCAAGCATTCAATAACGTAAGCTTACGGGTAATTATTTTATTTTTACATTGGCCTGGCTGATTTGAAAAGAGCACGTAGCAAACAATGTAGCTGTATTGTTTCTTGATATGATTCTAAGAAAGGTGATTCATTTTCTAAGTTATAGTACTTGGCTTGTCGTGTTTATTTTTACAATAAAGTCACAATAGAATGTAAACTATGTATATATCAGACAATTATAATGTTAGTTAATTTATCATTTAACGTTTGTCTGCTGACATAATTATTATACTTCTTGAGAATAGGTCTACATTTTTATAACTACTACAAATATACAATAACATTTCCTTTTGGCAAAATACTTGGCTATTTATAAAGTAAAAACAACAAAATTAGAAAATATTTAAAATAATACCATCCAGTAACACAAAAATTGTATTTACAAGAACAGTACTTCAGCACCTGTAAGTTAAACATATATATATATATATATATATAGTTTATTTATACATATATATTTTTTTTATTGCAGGTGTTTCTGGTATCCCTGGCACTCCTTACGAACAAGGTGTTTTTAAACTGCATATACATTTAACTGATAAGTACGTTTTTTATTTATACAAAAACTAAATTATGTCTTAA